>NC_060124.1:158780440-159080440 GCF_021461395.2 Schistocerca americana | reverse complement strand
CGTACAACAATTACACCCGTATCATCCATAACGAGTATATGCAGTGCTTGTGACTGACATTGAACCAAGGGTCGCATTGTGTCAGTGGTTGTCTCAACAATCGATTAACCGGCCACATATCCGTCAGATCGTGCTGTTCACTGACTATTTCTGACAAAGGCCTTCTTGGCCGAAAGCTTATTTTGTGACAGTCTTTTTATTGTGCCTATGTGAGATTCATCAGTTCCGCTATGTGGTGAGTAGCAACTATTCTTTTCATAATACAGTTAAATATGTGACCTACACAAATGCAATCCCGAAATTTCATTACTATACATCAGTTATTTCTTGGTGTTTCGGGTTTTTTTTTAGTGTATTTGGTAATCACGACGAGTGCTTATTTCCATCGATCGACGAATGCCGGAGGCTGCTTCATTGGAAAGAAAATAACGAGGGACCTGGCTACATGAGTACCACTCGAATACCCAGTTACGTAGAGAAGGTGCTGGAACGTGTTGCAGCAGACCCCACTGCAAGTACTCGTCGTATTGCACATGAAATGGGCGCTGCATGTACTACGTGTGATGAGTACTCCACGTACAACAATTACACCCGTATCATCCATAACGAGTATATGCAGTGCTTGTGACTGACATTGAACCAAGGGTCGCATTGTGTCAGTGGTTGTCTCAACAATCGATTAACCGGCCACATATCCGTCAGATCGTGCTGTTCACTGACTATTTCTGACAAAGGCCTTCTTGGCCGAAAGCTTATTTTGTGACAGTCTTTTTATTGTGCCTATGTGAGATTCATCAGTTCCGCTATGTGGTGAGTAGCAACTATTCTTTTCATAATACAGTTAAATATGTCACCTACACAAGTGCATTCCCGAAATTTCATTACCATACATCAGTTATTTCTTGGTGTTTCGGTTTTTTTTTATAGTGTATTTGGTAATCACGACGACTGTTTACTTCCTTCGATCGACGAATGCCGGAGACTGCTTCACTGGAAAGAAAAAAACGAGGGATCTGGCAACATTAGTACCACTCGAATACCCTGTTACGTAGAGAAGGTGCTGGAACGTGTTGCAGCAGACCCCACTGCAAGTACTCGTCGTATTGCACATGAAATGGGCGCTGCATATACTACGTGTGATGAGTACTCCACGTACAACAATTACACCCGTATCATCCATAACGAGTATATGCAGTGCTTGTGACTGACATTGAACCAAGGGTCGCATTGTGTCAGTGGTTGTCTCAACAATCGATTAACCGGCCACATATCCGTCAGATCGTGCTGTTCACTGACTATTTCTGACAAAGGCCTTCTTGGCCGAAAGCTTATTTTGTGACAGTCTTTTTATTGTGCCTATGTGAGATTCATCAGTTCCGCTATGTGGTGAGTAGCAACTATTCTTTTCATAATACAGTTAAATATGTGACCTACACAAATGCAATCCCGAAATTTCATTACTATACATCAGTTATTTCTTGGTGTTTCGGGTTTTTTTTTAGTGTATTTGGTAATCACGACGAGTGCTTATTTCCATCGATCGACGAATGCCGGAGGCTGCTTCATTGGAAAGAAAATAACGAGGGACCTGGCTACATGAGTACCACTCGAATACCCAGTTACGTAGAGAAGGTGCTGGAACGTGTTGCAGCAGACCCCACTGCAAGTACTCGTCGTATTGCACATGAAATGGGCGCTGCATGTACTACGTGTGATGAGTACTCCACGTACAACAATTACACCCGTATCATCCATAACGAGTATATGCAGTGCTTGTGACTGACATTGAACCAAGGGTCGCATTGTGTCAGTGGTTGTCTCAACAATCGATTAACCGGCCACATATCCGTCAGATCGTGCTGTTCACTGACTATTTCTGACAAAGGCCTTCTTGGCCGAAAGCTTATTTTGTGACAGTCTTTTTATTGTGCCTATGTGAGATTCATCAGTTCCGCTATGTGGTGAGTAGCAACTATTCTTTTCATAATACAGTTAAATATGTCACCTACACAAGTGCATTCCCGAAATTTCATTACCATACATCAGTTATTTCTTGGTGTTTCGGTTTTTTTTTATAGTGTATTTGGTAATCACGACGACTGTTTACTTCCTTCGATCGACGAATGCCGGAGACTGCTTCACTGGAAAGAAAAAAACGAGGGATCTGGCAACATTAGTACCACTCGAATACCCTGTTACGTAGAGAAGGTGCTGGAACGTGTTGCAGCAGACCCCACTGCAAGTACTCGTCGTATTGCACATGAAATGGGCGCTGCATATACTACGTGTGATGAGTACTCCACGTACAACAATTACACCCGTATCATCCATAACGAGTATATGCAGTGCTTGTGACTGACATTGAACCAAGGGTCGCATTGTGTCAGTGGTTGTCTCAACAATCGATTAACCGGCCACATATCCGTCAGATCGTGCTGTTCACTGACTATTTCTGACAAAGGCCTTCTTGGCCGAAAGCTTATTTTGTGACAGTCTTTTTATTGTGCCTATGTGAGATTCATCATTTCCGCTATGAGGTGAGTAGCAACTATTCTTTTCATAATACAGTTAAATATGTCACCTACACAATTGCATTACTATACATCAGTTATTTCTTGGTGTTTCGGGTTTTTTTTTTTAGTGTATTTGGTAATCACGACGAGTGTTTATTTCCATCAATCGACGAATGCCGGAGACTGCTTCATTGGAAAGAAAAAAACGAGGGACCTGGCAACATGAATACCACTCGAATACCCTGTTACGTAGAGAAGGTGCTGGAACGTGTTGCAGCAGACCCCACTGCAAGTACTCGTCGTATTGCACATGAAATGGGCGCTGCATATACTACGTGTGATGAGTACTCCACGTACAACAATTACACCCGTATCATCCATAACGAGTATATGCAGTGCTTGTGACTGACATTGAACCAAGGGTCGCATTGTGTCAGTGGTTGTCTCAACAATCGATTAACCGGCCACATATCCGTCAGATCGTGCTGTTCACTGACTATTTCTGACAAAGGCCTTCTTGGCCGAAAGCTTATTTTGTGACAGTCTTTTTATTGTGCCTATGTGAGATTCATCATTTCCGCTATGAGGTGAGTAGCAACTATTCTTTTCATAATACAGTTAAATATGTCACCTACACAATTGCATTACTATACATCAGTTATTTCTTGGTGTTTCGGGTTTTTTTTTTTAGTGTATTTGGTAATCACGACGAGTGTTTATTTCCATCAATCGACGAATGCCGGAGACTGCTTCATTGGAAAGAAAAAAACGAGGGACCTGGCAACATGAATACCACTCGAATACCCTGTTACGTAGAGAAGGTGCTGGAACGTGTTGCAGCAGACCCCACTGCAAGTACTCGTCGTATTGCACATGAAATGGGCGCTGCATATACTACGTGTGATGAGTACTCCACGTACAACAATTACACCCGTATCATCCATAACGAGTATATGCAGTGCTTGTGACTGACATTGAACCAAGGGTCGCATTGTGTCAGTGGTTGTCTCAACAATCGATTAACCGGCCACATATCCGTCAGATCGTGCTGTTCACTGACTATTTCTGACAAAGGCCTTCTTGGCCGAAAGCTTATTTTGTGACAGTCTTTTTATTGTGCCTATGTGAGATTCATCAGTTCCGCTATGTGGTGAGTAGCAACTATTCTTTTCATAATACAGTTAAATATGTGACCTACACAAATGCAATCCCGAAATTTCATTACTATACATCAGTTACTTCTTGGTGTTTCGCGTTTTTTTCCATCAGTGTATATGGTAATCTCGACGAGTGATTATTTCCCTCGATCGACGAATGCAGGAGACTGCTTCATTGGAATGAAAAAAATGAGGGACCTGGCAACATGAGTACCACTCGAATACCCAGTTACGTAGAGAAGGTGCTGGAACGTGTTGCAGCAAACCCCACTGCAAGTACTCGTCGTATTGCACATGAAATGGGCGCTGCATATACTACGTGTGATGAGTACTCCACGTACAACAATTACACCCGTATCATCCATAACGAGTATATGCAGTGCTTGTGACTGACATTGAACCAAGGGTCGCATTGTGTCAGTGGTTGTCTCAACAATCGATTAACCGGCCACATATCCGTCAGATCGTGCTGTTCACTGACTATTTCTGACAAAGGCCTTCTTGGCCGAAAGCTTATTTTGTGACAGTCTTTTTATTGTGCCTATGTGAGATTCATCAGTTCCGCTATGTGGTGAGTAGCAACTATTCTTTTCATAATACAGTTAAATATGTGACCTACACAAATGCAATCCCGAAATTTCATTACTATACATCAGTTATTTCTTGGTGTTTCGGGTTTTTTTTTAGTGTATTTGGTAATCACGACGAGTGCTTATTTCCATCGATCGACGAATGCCGGAGGCTGCTTCATTGGAAAGAAAATAACGAGGGACCTGGCTACATGAGTACCACTCGAATACCCAGTTACGTAGAGAAGGTGCTGGAACGTGTTGCAGCAAACCCCACTGCAAGTACTCGTCGTATTGCACATGAAATGGGCGCTGCATGTACTACGTGTGATGAGTACTCCACGTACAACAATTACACCCGTATCATCCATAACGAGTATATGCAGTGCTTGTGACTGACATTGAACCAAGGGTCGCATTGTGTCAGTGGTTGTCTCAACAATCGATTAACCGGCCACATATCCGTCAGATCGTGCTGTTCACTGACTATTTCTGACAAAGGCCTTCTTGGCCGAAAGCTTATTTTGTGACAGTCTTTTTATTGTGCCTATGTGAGATTCATCAGTTCCGCTATGTGGTGAGTAGCAACTATTCTTTTCATAATACAGTTAAATATGTCACCTACACAAGTGCATTCCCGAAATTTCATTACCATACATCAGTTATTTCTTGGTGTTTCGGTTTTTTTTTATAGTGTATTTGGTAATCACGACGACTGTTTACTTCCTTCGATCGACGAATGCCGGAGACTGCTTCACTGGAAAGAAAAAAACGAGGGATCTGGCAACATTAGTACCACTCGAATACCCTGTTACGTAGAGAAGGTGCTGGAACGTGTTGCAGCAGACCCCACTGCAAGTACTCGTCGTATTGCACATGAAATGGGCGCTGCATATACTACGTGTGATGAGTACTCCACGTACAACAATTACACCCGTATCATCCATAACGAGTATATGCAGTGCTTGTGACTGACATTGAACCAAGGGTCGCATTGTGTCAGTGGTTGTCTCAACAATCGATTAACCGGCCACATATCCGTCAGATCGTGCTGTTCACTGACTATTTCTGACAAAGGCCTTCTTGGCCGAAAGCTTATTTTGTGACAGTCTTTTTATTGTGCCTATGTGAGATTCATCATTTCCGCTATGAGGTGAGTAGCAACTATTCTTTTCATAATACAGTTAAATATGTCACCTACACAATTGCATTACTATACATCAGTTATTTCTTGGTGTTTCGGGTTTTTTTTTTTAGTGTATTTGGTAATCACGACGAGTGTTTATTTCCATCAATCGACGAATGCCGGAGACTGCTTCATTGGAAAGAAAAAAACGAGGGACCTGGCAACATGAATACCACTCGAATACCCTGTTACGTAGAGAAGGTGCTGGAACGTGTTGCAGCAGACCCCACTGCAAGTACTCGTCGTATTGCACATGAAATGGGCGCTGCATATACTACGTGTGATGAGTACTCCACGTACAACAATTACACCCGTATCATCCATAACGAGTATATGCAGTGCTTGTGACTGACATTGAACCAAGGGTCGCATTGTGTCAGTGGTTGTCTCAACAATCGATTAACCGGCCACATATCCGTCAGATCGTGCTGTTCACTGACTATTTCTGACAAAGGCCTTCTTGGCCGAAAGCTTATTTTGTGACAGTCTTTTTATTGTGCCTATGTGAGATTCATCATTTCCGCTATGAGGTGAGTAGCAACTATTCTTTTCATAATACAGTTAAATATGTCACCTACACAATTGCATTACTATACATCAGTTATTTCTTGGTGTTTCGGGTTTTTTTTTTTAGTGTATTTGGTAATCACGACGAGTGTTTATTTCCATCAATCGACGAATGCCGGAGACTGCTTCATTGGAAAGAAAAAAACGAGGGACCTGGCAACATGAATACCACTCGAATACCCTGTTACGTAGAGAAGGTGCTGGAACGTGTTGCAGCAAACCCCACTGCAAGTACTCGTCGTATTGCACATGAAATGGGCGCTGCATATACTACGTGTGATGAGTACTCCACGTACAACAATTACACCCGTATCATCCATAACGAGTATATGCAGTGCTTGTGACTGACATTGAACCAAGGGTCGCATTGTGTCAGTGGTTGTCTCAACAATCGATTAACCGGCCACATATCCGTCAGATCGTGCTGTTCACTGACTATTTCTGACAAAGGCCTTCTTGGCCGAAAGCTTATTTTGTGACAGTCTTTTTATTGTGCCTATGTGAGATTCATCAGTTCCGCTATGTGGTGAGTAGCAACTATTCTTTTCATAATACAGTTAAATATGTGACCTACACAAATGCAATCCCGAAATTTCATTACTATACATCAGTTACTTCTTGGTGTTTCGCGTTTTTTTCCATCAGTGTATATGGTAATCTCGACGAGTGATTATTTCCCTCGATCGACGAATGCAGGAGACTGCTTCATTGGAATGAAAAAAATGAGGGACCTGGCAACATGAGTACCACTCGAATACCCAGTTACGTAGAGAAGGTGCTGGAACGTGTTGCAGCAAACCCCACTGCAAGTACTCGTCGTATTGCACATGAAATGGGCGCTGCATATACTACGTGTGATGAGTACTCCACGTACAACAATTACACCCGTATCATCCATAACGAGTATATGCAGTGCTTGTGACTGACATTGAACCAAGGGTCGCATTGTGTCAGTGGTTGTCTCAACAATCGATTAACCGGCCACATATCCGTCAGATCGTGCTGTTCACTGACTATTTCTGACAAAGGCCTTCTTGGCCGAAAGCTTATTTTGTGACAGTCTTTTTATTGTGCCTATGTGAGATTCATCAGTTCCGCTATGTGGTGAGTAGCAACTATTCTTTTCATAATACAGTTAAATATGTGACCTACACAAATGCAATCCCGAAATTTCATTACTATACATCAGTTACTTCTTGGTGTTTCGCGTTTTTTTCCATCAGTGTATATGGTAATCTCGACGAGTGATTATTTCCCTCGATCGACGAATGCAGGAGACTGCTTCATTGGAATGAAAAAAATGAGGGACCTGGCAACATGAGTACCACTCGAATACCCAGTTACGTAGAGAAGGTGCTGGAACGTGTTGCAGCAAACCCCACTGCAAGTACTCGTCGTATTGCACATGAAATGGGCGCTGCATATACTACGTGTGATGAGTACTCCACGTACAACAATTACACCCGTATCATCCATAACGAGTATATGCAGTGCTTGTGACTGACATTGAACCAAGGGTCGCATTGTGTCAGTGGTTGTCTCAACAATCGATTAACCGGCCACATATCCGTCAGATCGTGCTGTTCACTGACTATTTCTGACAAAGGCCTTCTTGGCCGAAAGCTTATTTTGTGACAGTCTTTTTATTGTGCCTATGTGAGATTCATCAGTTCCGCTATGTGGTGAGTAGCAACTATTCTTTTCATAATACAGTTAAATATGTGACCTACACAAATGCAATCCCGAAATTTCATTACTATACATCAGTTACTTCTTGGTGTTTCGCGTTTTTTTCCATCAGTGTATATGGTAATCTCGACGAGTGATTATTTCCCTCGATCGACGAATGCAGGAGACTGCTTCATTGGAATGAAAAAAATGAGGGACCTGGCAACATGAGTACCACTCGAATACCCAGTTACGTAGAGAAGGTGCTGGAACGTGTTGCAGCAAACCCCACTGCAAGTACTCGTCGTATTGCACATGAAATGGGCGCTGCATATACTACGTGTGATGAGTACTCCACGTACAACAATTACACCCGTATCATCCATAACGAGTATATGCAGTGCTTGTGACTGACATTGAACCAAGGGTCGCATTGTGTCAGTGGTTGTCTCAACAATCGATTAACCGGCCACATATCCGTCAGATCGTGCTGTTCACTGACTATTTCTGACAAAGGCCTTCTTGGCCGAAAGCTTATTTTGTGACAGTCTTTTTATTGTGCCTATGTGAGATTCATCAGTTCCGCTATGTGGTGAGTAGCAACTATTCTTTTCATAATACAGTTAAATATGTGACCTACACAAATGCAATCCCGAAATTTCATTACTATACATCAGTTATTTCTTGGTGTTTCGGGTTTTTTTTTAGTGTATTTGGTAATCACGACGAGTGCTTATTTCCATCGATCGACGAATGCCGGAGGCTGCTTCATTGGAAAGAAAATAACGAGGGACCTGGCTACATGAGTACCACTCGAATACCCAGTTACGTAGAGAAGGTGCTGGAACGTGTTGCAGCAAACCCCACTGCAAGTACTCGTCGTATTGCACATGAAATGGGCGCTGCATGTACTACGTGTGATGAGTACTCCACGTACAACAATTACACCCGTATCATCCATAACGAGTATATGCAGTGCTTGTGACTGACATTGAACCAAGGGTCGCATTGTGTCAGTGGTTGTCTCAACAATCGATTAACCGGCCACATATCCGTCAGATCGTGCTGTTCACTGACTATTTCTGACAAAGGCCTTCTTGGCCGAAAGCTTATTTTGTGACAGTCTTTTTATTGTGCCTATGTGAGATTCATCAGTTCCGCTATGTGGTGAGTAGCAACTATTCTTTTCATAATACAGTTAAATATGTCACCTACACAAGTGCATTCCCGAAATTTCATTACCATACATCAGTTATTTCTTGGTGTTTCGGTTTTTTTTTATAGTGTATTTGGTAATCACGACGACTGTTTACTTCCTTCGATCGACGAATGCCGGAGACTGCTTCATTGGAAAGAAAAAAACGAGGGACCTGGCAACATGAATACCACTCGAATACCCAGTTACGTAGAGAAGGTGCTGGAACGTGTTGCAGCAGACCCCACTGCAAGTACTCGTCGTATTGCACATGAAATGGGCGCTGCATGTACTACGTGTGATGAGTACTCCACGTACAACAATTACACCCGTATCATCCATAACGAGTATATGCAGTGCTTGTGACTGACATTGAACCAAGGGTCGCATTGTGTCAGTGGTTGTCTCAACAATCGATTAACCGGCCACATATCCGTCAGATCGTGCTGTTCACTGACTATTTCTGACAAAGGCCTTCTTGGCCGAAAGCTTATTTTGTGACAGTCTTTTTATTGTGCCTATGTGAGATTCATCATTTCCGCTATGAGGTGAGTAGCAACTATTCTTTTCATAATACAGTTAAATATGTCACCTACACAATTGCATTACTATACATCAGTTATTTCTTGGTGTTTCGGGTTTTTTTTTTTAGTGTATTTGGTAATCACGACGAGTGTTTATTTCCATCAATCGACGAATGCCGGAGACTGCTTCATTGGAAAGAAAAAAACGAGGGACCTGGCAACATGAATACCACTCGAATACCCTGTTACGTAGAGAAGGTGCTGGAACGTGTTGCAGCAGACCCCACTGCAAGTACTCGTCGTATTGCACATGAAATGGGCGCTGCATGTACTACGTGTGATGAGTACTCCACGTACAACAATTACACCCGTATCATCCATAACGAGTATATGCAGTGCTTGTGACTGACATTGAACCAAGGGTCGCATTGTGTCAGTGGTTGTCTCAACAATCGATTAACCGGCCACATATCCGTCAGATCGTGCTGTTCACTGACTATTTCTGACAAAGGCCTTCTTGGCCGAAAGCTTATTTTGTGACAGTCTTTTTATTGTGCCTATGTGAGATTCATCATTTCCGCTATGAGGTGAGTAGCAACTATTCTTTTCATAATACAGTTAAATATGTCACCTACACAATTGCATTACTATACATCAGTTATTTCTTGGTGTTTCGGGTTTTTTTTTTTAGTGTATTTGGTAATCACGACGAGTGTTTATTTCCATCAATCGACGAATGCCGGAGACTGCTTCATTGGAAAGAAAAAAACGAGGGACCTGGCAACATGAATACCACTCGAATACCCAGTTACGTAGAGAAGGTGCTGGAACGTGTTGCAGCAGACCCCACTGCAAGTACTCGTCGTATTGCACATGAAATGGGCGCTGCATGTACTACGTGTGATGAGTACTCCACGTACAACAATTACACCCGTATCATCCATAACGAGTACATGCAGTGCTTGTGACTGACATTGAGCCAAGGGTCGCATTGTGTCAGTGGTTGTCTCAACAATCGATTAACCGGCCACATATCCGTCAGATCATGCTGTTCACTGACTATTTCTGACAAAGGCCTTCTTGGCCGAAAGCTTATTTTGTGACAGTCTTTTTATTGTGCCTATGTGAGATTCATCATTTCCGCTATGAGGTGAGTAGCAACTATTCTTTTCATAACACAGTTAAATATGTCACCTACACAATTGCATTACTATACATCAGTTATTTCTTGGTGTTTCGGGTTTTTTTTTTTAGTGTATTTGGTAATCACGACGAGTGTTTATTTCCATCAATCGACGAATGCCGGAGACTGCTTCATTGGAAAGAAAAAAACGAGGGACCTGGCAACATGAATACCACTCGAATACCCAGTTACGTAGAGAAGGTGCTGGAACGTGTTGCAGCAGACCCCACTGCAAGTACTCGTCGTATTGCACATGAAATGGGCGCTGCATGTACTACGTGTGATGAGTACTCCACGTACAACAATTACACCCGTATCATCCATAACGAGTACATGCAGTGCTTGTGACTGACATTGAGCCAAGGGTCGCATTGTGTCAGTGGTTGTCTCAACAATCGATTAACCGGCCACATATCCGTCAGATCATGCTGTTCACTGACTATTTCTGACAAAGGCCTTCTTGGCCGAAAGCTTATTTTGTGACAGTCTTTTTATTGTGCCTATGTGAGATTCATCATTTCCGCTATGAGGTGAGTAGCAACTATTCTTTTCATAACACAGTTAAATATGTCACCTACACAATTGCATTACTATACATCAGTTATTTCTTGGTGTTTCGGGTTTTTTTTTTTAGTGTATTTGGTAATCACGACGAGTGTTTATTTCCATCAATCGACGAATGCCGGAGACTGCTTCATTGGAAAGAAAAAAACGAGGGACCTGGCAACATGAATACCACTCGAATACCCAGTTACGTAGAGAAGGTGCTGGAACGTGTTGCAGCAGACCCCACTGCAAGTACTCGTCGTATTGCACATGAAATGGGCGCTGCATGTACTACGTGTGATGAGTACTCCACGTACAACAATTACACCCGTATCATCCATAACGAGTACATGCAGTGCTTGTGACTGACATTGAGCCAAGGGTCGCATTGTGTCAGTGGTTGTCTCAACAATCGATTAACCGGCCACATATCCGTCAGATCATGCTGTTCACTGACTATTTCTGACAAAGGCCTTCTTGGCCGAAAGCTTATTTTGTGACAGTCTTTTTATTGTGCCTATGTGAGATTCATCATTTCCGCTATGAGGTGAGTAGCAACTATTCTTTTCATAACACAGTTAAATATGTCACCTACACAATTGCATTACTATACATCAGTTATTTCTTGGTGTTTCGGGTTTTTTTTTTTAGTGTATTTGGTAATCACGACGAGTGTTTATTTCCATCAATCGACGAATGCCGGAGACTGCTTCATTGGAAAGAAAAAAACGAGGGACCTGGCAACATGAATACCACTCGAATACCCAGTTACGTAGAGAAGGTGCTGGAACGTGTTGCAGCAGACCCCACTGCAAGTACTCGTCGTATTGCACATGAAATGGGCGCTGCATGTACTACGTGTGATGAGTACTCCACGTACAACAATTACACCCGTATCATCCATAACGAGTACATGCAGTGCTTGTGACTGACATTGAGCCAAGGGTCGCATTGTGTCAGTGGTTGTCTCAACAATCGATTAACCGGCCACATATCCGTCAGATCATGCTGTTCACTGACTATTTCTGACAAAGGCCTTCTTGGCCGAAAGCTTATTTTGTGACAGTCTTTTTATTGTGCCTATGTGAGATTCATCATTTCCGCTATGAGGTGAGTAGCAACTATTCTTTTCATAACACAGTTAAATATGTCACCTACACAATTGCATTACTATACATCAGTTATTTCTTGGTGTTTCGGGTTTTTTTTTTTAGTGTATTTGGTAATCACGACGAGTGTTTATTTCCATCAATCGACGAATGCCGGAGACTGCTTCATTGGAAAGAAAAAAACGAGGGACCTGGCAACATGAATACCACTCGAATACCCAGTTACGTAGAGAAGGTGCTGGAACGTGTTGCAGCAGACCCCACTGCAAGTACTCGTCGTATTGCACATGAAATGGGCGCTGCATGTACTACGTGTGATGAGTACTCCACGTACAACAATTACACCCGTATCATCCATAACGAGTACATGCAGTGCTTGTGACTGACATTGAGCCAAGGGTCGCATTGTGTCAGTGGTTGTCTCAACAATCGATTAACCGGCCACATATCCGTCAGATCATGCTGTTCACTGACTATTTCTGACAAAGGCCTTCTTGGCCGAAAGCTTATTTTGTGACAGTCTTTTTATTGTGCCTATGTGAGATTCATCATTTCCGCTATGAGGTGAGTAGCAACTATTCTTTTCATAACACAGTTAAATATGTCACCTACACAATTGCATTACTATACATCAGTTATTTCTTGGTGTTTCGGGTTTTTTTTTTTAGTGTATTTGGTAATCACGACGAGTGTTTATTTCCATCGATCGACGAATGCCGGAGACTGCTTCATTGGAAAGAAAAAAACGAGGGACCTGGCAACATGAATACCACTCGAATACCCAGTTACGTAGAGAAGGTGCTGGAACGTGTTGCAGCAGACCCCACTGCAAGTACTCGTCGTATTGCACATGAAATGGGCGCTGCATGTACTACGTGTGATGAGTACTCCACGTACAACAATTACACCCGTATCATCCATAACGAGTACATGCAGTGCTTGTGACTGACATTGAGCCAAGGGTCGCATTGTGTCAGTGGTTGTCTCAACAATCGATTAACCGGCCACATATCCGTCAGATCATGCTGTTCACTGACTATTTCTGACAAAGGCCTTCTTGGCCGAAAGCTTATTTTGTGACAGTCTTTTTATTGTGCCTATGTGAGATTCATCATTTCCGCTATGAGGTGAGTAGCAACTATTCTTTTCATAACACAGTTAAATATGTCACCTACACAATTGCATTACTATACATCAGTTATTTCTTGGTGTTTCGGGTTTTTTTTTTTAGTGTATTTGGTAATCACGACGAGTGTTTATTTCCATCAATCGACGAATGCCGGAGACTGCTTCATTGGAAAGAAAAAAACGAGGGACCTGGCAACATGAATACCACTCGAATACCCAGTTACGTAGAGAAGGTGCTGGAACGTGTTGCAGCAGACCCCACTGCAAGTACTCGTCGTATTGCACATGAAATGGGCGCTGCATGTACTACGTGTGATGAGTACTCCACGTACAACAATTACACCCGTATCATCCATAACGAGTCCATGCAGTGCTTGTGACTGACATTGAACCAAGGGTCGCATTGTGTCAGTGGTTGCCTCAACAATCGATTAACCAGCCACATATCCGTCAGATCGTGCTGTTCACTGGCTATTTCTGACAAAGGCCTTCTTGGCCGAAAGCTTATTTTGTGACAGTCTTTTTATTGTGCCTATGTGGGATTCATCATTTCCTCTATGTGGTGAGTAGCAACTATTCTTTTCATAATACAGTTAAATATGTCACCTACACAAATGCATTCCCGATTTTTCTTTACTATACATCAGTTATTTCTTGGTGTTTCGGGTTTTTTTCCATCAGTGTATTTGGTAATCACTGCTTGCAAGAAGTTAATTCTTCAAACTAGAAAAAACATTTTATTTACATTTTGTAGCTGGATAAAGAAAAACAAACTTTAAATTTAACAGAAACTATCCTATAACTTTTTTCCAAATTCCATCAGGCTCTGCCTCAACTACGATGATAATTCCTAGAAGCGAATCTCGTACATATACCAGTCAATGTTATCCACTTCGACAAGAGAAAAATTCACTGATGGGCCAAAACATTCTGAGCAGCTGCTTACAAGCGCGTTGGTCCACATTTGGAAGCGGTATATCAGCGATTCTGTGTGGCGTGGAGTCGACGAGTCCTTTTTGGGTTCCCAGAGTTTTAGGCTCAGTTCTCGCAAACTGCAGGCCGGAGGATTTTGGACGCGGAACTGATGGCTGATGGCGTCCCAGTTACGTTCCATAGGATTCAGATCAGGCAAATTTGGTAGCCAAGACATCAACATGTATTCACTATCACACTCTTCAAACGACTCTACCACGATTGTGACACTGTGACGTGGAGAGTTATCTTGCCGGAAGATTCCATCACAGTCGGGGCGCGTTGTCCGATGACAACCCGAGGGATCTTGCTATGAAAAGAAATGACACCCCAGACCATTGTTCCTGACTGTCGCGCCGCATAGCGGGCTACCGTCAGGTTGGGATCCCACCGCTGCCCGATTGGTCTCCAGACTCCTCTTCTCTGATCATTAGGGTTCAATTAGAAGCGGATTTCATCTCTGAATACACTTCTACTCCAGTTAATGAGATTTCAGGCCTGAGACGTGTCTGGAGACGTCACAGACAGCGGTAGAATACCAACATGGACGTTGCACGCCATACGGCCCGACAAACAGGGGTTATGGTCTGGAGTGCCATTTCTTTTCATGGCACTAGCCCTGTGATTGTCATCAGCGCAACCTTGCAGCACAACAGTACGTCGACGCCATTCTATTCCCTATTTTGTTGTCCTCCCTTGCAAGCCAACCTTGGCTTACATCTCGCCAAGATAATGCCCGCACGCACACGACGAGTGTTTCTACCGCTTGTCTTCGTGCTTGACAAATCCTACCTTGCCCATCGAGGCTCAACAGATGTCTCTCTAATTGAAAACGTTTGGAGCCTTATGGTAAGGGCCCTCCAACCAACTCGGGATCTTGACGATGTAACGCGCCAATTGGACAGACTGAGCATGACATCCAGTAACTCTCATCAATCAATCCCAAGCGAAATAACTACTTGCACGAGGGCCAGAGGTGCGCTAACGCTTTACTGACTTGCTCCTTCTGTGAAATCTTCCTCTTGAATAAATCATCCAAATTTTTTTCCGAAGTTACGATCATTTTTAAATTTTAAATGTGTGGTAAGGTCTTATGGGACCAAACTGCTGAGGTCTCGGTCCCTAAGCTTACGCACTACTTAATCTAACTTAAACTAACATACTCTACCCCGCGCGGCCTATGATCATTTGGTTGTCTGTGTATGTATCATTTTTTTTTTTTTACTTAGAGTACATAAAGACATCGACAGTAAACAGTGGTAAGGGACATGCGATGAGAAACAGAGTAGGTTTATTGCATGTAAAGATTAAAATCGCTGTACTTCATTTATTTTATTAGTTGATAGTTCCACAAGAAATTTCAGATTCTCGGTTGTAGTAACAGACAAAAACATGGCAATCAGCAATAATAACGCATGCAGGGTCGAGCCGGAAAAACGCTTTTCAGGGACGATTTAGACGAATCCGAGGGTGATGTGGATAACTGTGACTCAGATAACGAGCGTCAATATGTTTCCGGACAAAAACGCGCGTCAACAGTCGCTGCTGATCAGGAAAATGTGAGTGTTTATTTGAGCAAGAAATGATGATGTCTCCCTTCCTATTGTTCATGTGAATTAACGGAGCAGGGTGACTGCAAAACTGTCAAGGGGAACACTTAACATTGGTTACTTCATATAGTAAGGTACCAGCTAAAATTAATTTTATATCGTGGTAAATCGTAGATTAATCTTAGAAATTGTTATACTTTAAAAATGTGTAATGCAAATGATAGTACCAAAAACTGAAATAATTTGTATTTTTTCAATTTATTTTTGAGAAGATTCGGAGTAAGCTTTGTTATTCGCTCAGCAAATAAACTGTGGCACCCCAACGCTAATCCACGTCAAGTGCACTCAGTTTGCCAGTAAACAACATGAAGCACCTATTGAAGATTTATTAAGTACTATGTTTTGGGCAGACTTATTTGTTTAAAAGTACGTCGTCACTGAAGATATATTAGAAAACAACGAGTTATCTGAATAAAAAATCACCTTGCATGTACTTGATGTTTTTCGAAACAACCGGGTTGTACCTGACATTGTTTAGAACCGAAGACTTCATACACTTTCTCTACCCGTTTTTTTTTTTTTCGAGTCATCAGTCTTTGACTGGTTTTATACGGTCGGCCACGTGATTCTCACCTGTGCCATCCTCTTCATCTCAGATTAGCACTTGCAACTTACATCCTAAGTTATTTGCTGAATGTATTCCCATCTCTGTCTTCTTCTACAGTTTTTGCTCTCTACAGCTCCCTTTAGTGGGATAGAATTTGCTCATAGATGTCATAACAGAAGTCCTATCATCTTACCCCGTATTCTTGTTAGTATTTCCTCTCCGATTCTGCGCAGATCCTCATCATTCCTTACCTTATCAGTCAACAAATTTTCAACATTCGTCTCTGTCACCACATCTCAAATACTTCGATTCTCTTCAATTCCGGTTTTCCCATAGTCCTTGATTCACTACAGTACAATGCCAAAGTACATTCTCAGAAATTTCTTCATCAAATTAAGACCTGTGTTTGATACTAATAGAACTCTCTTGGACAGGAATGCTCTTTTTGCTAGTGCTAGTCTGCTCCGTCCGTCATTGGTTATTTTGCTGCCCACGTACTAGAATTTCTTAACTTCATCTATTTCGTAACCATCAATCCTGATGTTAAGTTTCTCGCTGTTCCAATTTCTGCTACTTCTCATTACTTTCGCATTTATAAGATTTACACTCAGTCCATATTCTGGACTCATTAGACTGTTCATTCCATTCAGCAGAGCATGTAAGTCTTCTTCACTGTCAGTGAGCATAGCAATGTCATCAGCTAATCTTGTCATTGATATCCTTTCATCTTGAATTTTATTTTAACTCCTGAACCTTCCTTTTCTTTCCGTCATTGCTTCTTCGATGTATAGGTTGAACAGTAGGGGCGAAAAACTGCATCCCTGTCTTACAACCGTTATAGGCTGAGCACTTCGTTCTTAGTCTTTCACTGTTATTATTGCCTCTTGGTTCTTGTAAACGTTGTATATTACCCGTCGCTCCCTACATCTTACCCCTATTTTCCTCGGAATTTCGAACATCTTGCAGCATTTTACGTTGTTGAACGCATTCTCCAGGCCGACAAGGCCAATGAACGTGTCTAATTTTTTCTTTAGTCTTGTTTCCATTATCAACCGCAACGTCATAATTGCCTCTCTGGTGCCTCTGGCGTTCCTAAAGCCAAACTGATCATCATCTAACACCTCCTCAATTTTCTTTTCCAATCTTCTGTATGTTATTCTCGTCAGCAACTTGGAAGCTTGAGCTGTTAAGCTGATCCTGCGATAATTCTCGCACTTGTCAGTTCTTTCAGTCTTCGGAATTGTGTGGATGATATTTCACCGAAAGTCAGATGAAATACTGCCAGCCTCATACGTTCTGTACACCGACGTGAATAGTCATTTTTTGTCACTTCCCCCAATGATTTTAAAATTCTGATGGAAAGTTATGTATCCTTTCTGTCTTATTTCACCTTAAGTCTTCCAAAGCTCTTTCAATTTTTGATACTAATACAAGATCCCATATCTCTTCTAATTAGGCATCTGTTTGTTCTTCTGATACATCAGACAAATCTTCTCCCTCACAGAGGTCTTCAATGTACTCTTTCCACCTATCTGCTCTCTCCTCTGCATTTAACAGTGGAGTTCCCGATGCTCTCTTAATGTTACCACCCTTGCTTTTAATTTCATCGAGGGTTGTTTTGACTTTTGTACACTCCTGGAAATTGAAATAAGAACACCGTGAATTCATTGTCCCAGGAAGGGGAAACTTTATTGACACATTCCTGGGGTCAGATACATCACATGATCACACTGACAGAACCACAGGCACATAGACACAGGCAACAGAGCATGCACAATGTCGGCACTAGTACAGTGTATATCCACCATTCGCAGCAATGCAGGCTGCTATTCTCCCATGGAGACGATCGTAGAGATGCTGGATGTAGTCCTGTGGAACGGCTTGCCATGCCATTTCCACCTGGCGCCTCAGTTGGACCAGCGTTCGTGCTGGACGTGCAGACCGCGTGAGACGACGCTTCATCCAGTCCCAAACATGCTCAATGGGGGACAGATCCGGAGATCTTGCTGGCCAGGGTAGTTGACTTACACCTTCTAGAGCACGTTGGGTGGCACGGGATACATGCGGACGTGCATTGTCCTGTTGGAACAGCAAGTTCCCTTGCCGGTCTAGGAATGGTAGAACGATGGGTTCGATGACGGTTTGGATGTACCGTGCACTATTCAGTGTCCCCTCGACGATCACCAGTGGTGTACGGCCAGTGTAGGAGATCGCTCCCCACACCATGATGCCGGGTGTTGGCCCTGTGTGCCTCGGTCGTATGCAGTCCTGATTGTGGCGCTCACCTGCACGGCGCCAAACACGCATACGACCATCATTGGCACCAAGGCAGAAGCGACTCTCATCGCTGAAGACGACACGTCTCCATTCGTCCCTCCATTCACGCCTGCCGCGACACCACTGGAGGCGGGCTGCACGATGTTGGGGCGTGAGCGGAAGACGGCCTAACGGTGTGCGGGACCGTAGCCCAGCTTCATGGAGACGGTTTCGAATGGTCCTCTCCGATACCCCAGGAGCAACAGTGTCCTTAATTTGCTGGGAAGTGGCGGTGCGGTCCCCTAAGGCACTGCGTAGGATCCTAAGGTCTTGGCGTGCATCCGTGGGTCGCTGCGGTCCGGTCCCAGGTCGACGGGCACGTGCACCTTCCGCCGACCACTGGCGACAACATCGATGTACTGTGGAGACCTCACGCCCCACGTGTTGAGCAATTCGGCGGTACGTCCACCCGGCCTCCCGCATGCCCACTATACGCCCTCGCTCAAAGTCCGTCAACTGCACATACGGTTCACGTCCACACTGTCGCGGCATGCTACCAGTGTTAAAGACTGCGATGGAGCTCCGTGTGCCGCGGCAAACTGGCTGACACTGACGGCGGCGGTGCACAAATGCTGCGCAGCTAGCGCCATTCGACGGCCAACACCGCGATTCCTGGTGTGTCCGCTGTGCCGTGCGTGTGATCATTGCTTGTACAGCCCTCTCGCAGTGTCCGGAGCAAGTATGGTGGGTCTGACACACCGGTGTCAATGTGTTCTTTTTTCCATTTCCAGGAGTGTATATGTTGAGTCAGCCCTTCCGCTAACCATTACTTCATCGATTTCTTCACATTTCTCATGCTGCCAATCCGTCTTAACTTCCCTGTACTTCCGATTTATTTCAATCCACAACGACTTCTATCTGTATTCCTAAATTTCCCTGTACATTTTTGTGCTTCCATATTTCATCGATCAGCCGAAGTATTTCTTCTGTTACTCATGGTTTCTTCGCAGTTACCTTCTTTGCGCCTATTTTTTCCTTTCCTGCTTCTGTGATTTGCCTTTTTACAGATTTCCATTCCTCTTCGACTGTACTACATACTGAGCTATTCCTTATTGCTGTATCTGTCGCCTTAGAGAACTTGAAGCGAATCTCGTCATTCCTTAGTGCCCCCGTATCCCATTTCTTTGCATATCGATTCTTCCTGACTTATCTCTTAAACTTCAGCCTACTCTTCAACACTACTACATTGTGATCTCAGTTTATATCTGCTTCTGGGTACGACTTACAGTCCAGTATCTGGTTTCGAATCTTTGTCTGACCATGATGTAATCTAACTGAAATCTTCCCGCATCACTCGGCGTTTTCCAAGTATACCTCCTCCTCTTGTGATTCTTGAACAGAGTATTCGCTATTACTAGATGAAAGTTATTAGAGGTTTCAATTTGTCTTTCTCGTCTCTCACTCCTTGTTCCAAGCCCATACTCTCTGGCAACTCCGTCTTCTACTTTTTCCCCTACAACTGCATTCCAGTCCCCCATGACTATTAGATTTTCATCTCCCTTTACGTACTATATTACCCTTTTAGTATCCTCATATACTTCCTCTATCTTTGCATCTTCAGCTTGTGACATCGGCATGTATACCTGGACTATCGTTGTCGGTGTTGGTTTGCTGTCGATTCTGATGAGAACAACCCTATCGCTGAACTGTTCCCAGAAACACATTGTCTGTCCTACTTTCCTATTCATAACGAATCCTACTCCCATTATTATACCATTTTCTGCTGCTGTTGACATTACCCTATAATCATCTCACCAGAAATCCTTGTCTTTTTTTCCATTTCGCTTCACTGACCCCACTATATCTACAGTGAGCCTTCGCATTTCGCTTTTCAGATTTCCTACTTTCCCTACTACGTTCAAGGTTCTGACATTCCACGCCCCGGCTCGTTGGTTATTCAATTTTTTCCTCAAGGCCGCCTCCCCCTTGGTAGTCCCCACTCGCAGATGCGAATGGGGGACTATTGTGGAATCTTTTCTCAATGAAAAGAGGATCGTAACACTTTTTAATTACAGGCCAATGTCATGTGGATACACGTTACCTGTCTTTAATACAGTGGTTTCCATTGCCTTCTGCCTCCTCACGCCGTTGATCATTGTTAATTCTTTCACCATTAGGGGCAGTTTCCCACTCTATGAACAAGAGAGTGCCATGAGCTTCTGTCGGCCCTGCCTCCCTCTTTGGCAAGGTCTTTGGCGGGGTGTGGATGACGTCTTACCCCGAAAGTCTTCGGCCGCCAATGCTGATTATTATTAGAAATGTAAGCGGAGATGGTGTTCGCACCTGGGACCTCGGACGTTTTTATTAGTAATCAAAGACGCTACCCCTTTTTTTCTTCTACTACTAAACGAGCGACATTTATGTCAACGTATAAATCCCTTTGTCAAAACGTTATGCTCATCGTCTTAACTCTTTGATGTACAAGCACTTAGAAATATGTGAGTTTAGAAAATTGGCCATTAACGACTTTTTTTTAATGTCTGTGCCGCGTTTTTATTTGATATTACGTAAACATAAATACGTATGGTAAAAAAGTAGGCTTAAAGACATATTTACACTTGTATTGTAATATATTGATAATTATGATATATGTTGACTGGTTCTTCCGTTGGTTCCTGGTAGCACAACATTATAATAAACGAAAAGCGCTACTTTGCTTTTGTTCTACAGTATTACTTTTGTTGTGTTAACCGGTTTTCGGCTTACAAGGCCATCTTCAGACATTTAATGGGTATTCTCACCAAAGAAGTTAAAATGTTTATAAACATTGTGACGTGGTGACAATAGTCACTAAATGTCTGAAGATGGTCCTGTAAGCCGGTGGACACAACAAAAGTAATACTGTAGAACAAAAGCAAACTAGCAGTTTTCATTTATAATTCTGATACAACTAAATTTTTCTTGAGAGTCTCATCTTCATCCACGAAGAAAGGAATGAAAATATGAACCACGGCAGAGACTTGAACTTGGATCTCATCACCCCTAAATCACGGGTGCCATTCAAGCGACTCCTCTGCAGAAGGGAAATATCTAGACCTAGCTCTTGATTGTACGCAACCTACAAGCAGCACTGTACCGACGCCAAAACCAAAGCCTTTACTAGGCTCAGTACGTATCCTTAAGAACAGGACATGGGATATGAAGCCAGTCCTAATATGAATAGAAGTTACGGCATTCTACCACCGGGAACACAGTTTTAGGCTGGAGCGCCATTGCAAACGCAGACAATGTGAGCAGTGCGACGTGATGCGTGATGCAAAGTCCGATGCTGTGACATTAGCCGGTTACTGGCATAGCGCCCCCTCACGCGTGCCCGCGCCTTGAGTCACACGTGGAGAGGACGACGAGGGGTGGCGACCACCGCCTATCAGACTCACGGTGCTCAGCCAGCTGCGAGGGGTCCGCGGCCGAGGAGAAGCATCGTGCCAAGAACATGGCTGACACTGGACAACGATCGAAACCAGAGACCAGTGCAACTGTCACAGTGTCCTCACCTACAGTATGTATACAAGGAGGGTAAAGGAACAGACCCGCAAAATTACAGACCAATATCCCTGACTTCAGGTTGATGAAGAATACTTGAACATATTCTCAGTTCGAATATACTGCAAATTACAGACCAAAATCGCTGCCTTAGTTTTGCTGCAGAATCCTTGACATATTCTCAGTTCGAATATAATAAACTTTCTTGAGACTGAGAAGCTTATATCCACGAATTATCATGGTTTTAGAAAGCAACGGTTGTACGATACTCCGCTTGCCCATTTCTCATTTGATATACCGCGAACTATGGATGAAGGGCAACAGGCAGATTCCACATTTCTGGATTTCGAGAAAGCATTTGACACAGTGCCCGACTGCAGGCTGTTAACGAAGGTACGAGCATAGTTCACAGATATGTGAGTAGCTCGAAGACTTCTTAATTAGTAGAGCCCATTATGTGCTCGACGGCGAGTGTTCATCAGGGACAAGCTTATCGTCAGGAGGGCCCCAGGAAGTGTGATAGGACCGCTGTTGTTCTCTGTATATATAAATCATTTGGCAGAAAGGGTCGGCAACAATCTGCAGTTGTTTGCTGATGATGCTGTGGTGTACGGTAAGGTGTCGAAGTTGAGTGACTGTAGAGAGATACAAGACGACTTAGACAAAATTTCTGTTTGGTATGGTTTACGGCAGCTGGCTCTAAATGCGATAGCTTGTAAGTTAAAGCGAACGAGTAGGAGGAACAAACCTGTAACGTTCGCGTATAGTGTTAGTAGTTCCTGCTTGACACAGCCGAATTGTTTGAATATATGGGCTTGACGTTGCAAAGCCATATGAAATGTAACGTGAATGTGAGAACTATTATAAACTAAGTTAAATGTTTATGATAATTTTGAAATGGGTGGAATATAGTGCAATCGCTCGCGAACCGCACAGGGGGAATGAAGGGTACTAGGTAATATTTTCTACAAAAATGACTGACTAGCTAAAAAGAAGGGATAATTAAACGGTCGCCAGCCCACTAGGGCAATGGATCTCCAGAATCTTAAGAAAGGTAATGGCAAAGGAATTTAAGCGAAGAAACACTGGCGTGGCACCACAAGGTGATCACGCTTTTCCACGGCACAACAGTTCACGAGAAAGTAAATGAATCAGAAAGCACCGAGTCCGCAATTACGTATTCTGAAATACTAAGTCTTGAAAGTAAACTTAAATGTAGTCTCTGGTTAAATAAATGACTGGCTTAACTTGTTTGTTATGTAAAAATAATGACCTTCAGTAACCTCAGTGTAACGTAATGCAAAATTTAGAAACATGAAAGCAATTCACTTTCGGTTATTGAAAGATTGAATTGAATTTACTTCAAGTAAATGAGCAACTGATTTTACTTTTAAAGTAACAACAATAAAATACATACCAAGTCAACAGAAGTCACTCGCTAAGCTAAGTATAGAGTAAATGAAGTTGTACATTGTTAATTTGTGCTGTATCTTTAGTTATTAGTTTTGCAAGTGATATTTTACGTTACCTTAACTGAATGAAGTTAAAAAGGAAAACTGCAAATTATTGAAGCCTCTGTTATGCAATACAAGAATGAACAGTTACCGAGACAGAAAATTTAGACAAACTGCTCATTGAGAAACACACAAAACTGGCAGTAAATTGTTAATTAATGTCATGTTCTTATGACACTTGGTGACTGCTTGCAAAGGATAGGGGCCCTGCCTGGTAATAATGTCCGAGGACAATTACAACGCAGGTGTCATTCATGTTTTAGCTACCGCAAGTTATTGTTTACGTTAGTCATACTTTGAGAAAGAAATTCGAATGGGTAAAGCCTCTAGAGTACTATATCTGTCAGTTAACAGTCTTACAATGTTGTAGCCGTGTGGACGACGAAGAATGTAGCCGATGACAATGCTGAGTTGCCTTTGTTGCTGCTCCTGCTGCTTGAGAACCCGAGTCATCTCCAGAGCCGCGGATGATTACGGGACAGGCAATAGTTAGAACAGCAGCTTCGTCCACCTGTCCACTCCTACCGTGCTCTCAATACTCACGGGTTAACAAATCACGCGTGTGTAAACTGGCGCGAACATAGCTGGACACCCCGTCTGCAGGAGCGCCTAACAAACACTTCCGCACTCTTTCGTAACCCAAGCTGCTCTGTCTCCTTTCTGTTCGCAAGGCGATAGACTCTCTCCATACGCAAAGATAAACAATGGCACAGGTACTGCCATTTCGTCGTTTCTGTCGTTACGTTTACATAAATTCTTGTCCATTACCCAGCAATTTACAATATGTTCATTATAATTACAATCAGCTATATACCGTCAGATATAAATACACTATTACATCGATTACTTATTAAATACAGTTTCTGTCTTACTAAATACAGTTTCTGCAATACAGCTTTCAGATTCATATCAGAAGTACAATACAAGTTATCAACGGATATTAAACGGCAAAACATTTTGGATGGTGCAGAAGGTATTTTATCTGCATTTTTGGTGTCACAATCGCCTCCTCCATACTTCACTGTTGGCACTACACATGGTGGCAGGCAAATTTCACCAGGAATTCTCCAAACCCAAAACCCTCCACCGGACTGCCACAGGATATAGCGTGACTCACCACCCCTAATCACTCGTGTCCAGTCATTCAGCGTCCAGTGGCGTGTCTCTCTTCAATACTTCCAGCACCGCATCGCCTGGACTACCGAAATGGGTGGCTTACAGGAAGCTGCTCCACCGCTTTTGAACTCCCTACAAACAGTCAGTGTGCTAGATGTACTGTTGATAGCACTCTGGAGCTGATGGGACATTCTTCAAGTGACTGCATCTCATTTTTTTTTTCCAACCATCTTCTGCGAATGCCAAGGTTCCCTGTCCCTCGTACATGAGCTGTCTGCCTGTCTTTGGTTCAACTGCCGTTGTTCCTTCATGTTTACACTTTACAAACACATCACCAGCAGTCGATCTGGACAGCTTTGCATGGAGTCAAATGTCCTTGGTCGATGTCTTACTCCGGTGACGACCAGTGAGTACTGCATGTTGGAAGTCGTTGAGCTCTCCTGACCCACTCATTCTGCTGTTAACTGCTTCTCTACTGACAACAGAGGAGGGTCCGCTTCCCGTGATGTGTAGCCGTCAGTTCCACATTAAATAGGGTTGTATGGGTACTTTTGATCAGCTACTGTACGTCAATCGACATATACCACAGATATTTTGAAACAGATTATACTGAAATTTCACAGATTTTTCAAAAGTCACGTCGCATGGAATACAGCTTTATACACTGAACGGTCAAAGAAACTGGTTTAGGCATGCGCATTCAAATACAATGTAAACAGGCAGAATACGGCGCTGCGGTCGGCAACGCCTATATAAGACAACAAGTGTCTGGCGCAGTCGTTAGAGTGCTTACTGCTGCTACGAGGGCTATCCACAAAGTACATTACGTTCTGGAATTAAAAATAAATAAAGTATTGGAAATTTTTTTTATTATATACAGATGAAAGCCACACTTAAATACTACATTTTTACATGGTTGCCATTTAAATTAAGGCACTTATCGTAGCGATGGACGAGCTTGGAAATTCCTTCGCCGTAAAATTCGGCCGCCTGCGCCATCAACCACGTGGTTACCTCTTCATGAAGCTGTGCGTCGTCATCAAAACGCTGCATAGCCAACCACTTCTTCATTGCTGGGCATAAGTGGAAGTCGCTCGGTGCCAGGTCGGGACTGTACGGCGGATGAGGAAACAACTCCCACTTAAAAGATTCGAGAACTTCACGAGTGGCATTTTTCGTGTGGGCCCGGGTGTTGTCGTGAATCAGAAAGATCTTTGAGCCCAACTTTCCCCTGTACTTGTTTTGTATTGCTCTTCTGAGGTTGTGCAGAGTTTGGCAATACCTTTGAGAGTTTATTGTAGTGCCTCTTTCCAGGAAATCCACAAAAATCACACCTTTTCTGTCCCAAAAGAGGTAACCACGTGGTTGAAGGCGCAGGCGGCCGAATTTTACGACGAAGGAATTTCCAAGCTCGTCCATCGCTACGATAAGTGCCTTAATTTAAATGGCAACTATGTAGAAAAGTAGTATTTAAGTGTGGCTTTCATCTGCATATAATTAAAAAAAATTCCAATACTTTATTTATTTTTAATTTCAAAACGTAATGTACTTTGTGGATAGCCCTCGTACAATGACAAGTTATCAATACTTAACTGAGTTTCAGCCTGGTGTTATCGTCAGAGCACGTGCGATGGGACACAGCATCTCCGAGGTAGTTACGGTGATTTCCCGTACGACCATTTCACAAATGTACAGTGAATATCAGAAAGCCGGTAAAACATCAAATCTCCAACATCGCTGCGACCGGAAAAGATCCTGCAAGAACGGGACCAACAACGACTGAATAGAATCGTTCAATGTGACAGAAGTGCAATCCTTCCGCAAAATGCTGCAGATTTCAATGCTGGGCTGTCAACAAGTATCAGCGTACGAACCATTAAACGAAACATCATCGATATGGGATTTCGGAGCCAAAGGCCCCTTCGCGTACCCTTGACGACTGCACGACACAAAGCTGTACGCCTCTCCTGATCCCGTCAACTCCGACATTGTACTGTTGATGACTGGAAACATGCTGCCTGATCGGACGAGTCTCGTTTAAAATCGTATCGAGTGTATGGACGTGTACGGGTATGGAGACAACCTCATGAATCAATGGACCCTTCATGTCAGCAGGGGCTGTTCAAGCTGGTGGAGGCTCTGTAATGGTGTGGGGCCTGTGCGATTCGAGTGATATGACATCCCTGATACGTTAGATACGACTCTGACAGGTGACACGTACGTAAGCATCCTGTCTGATCACTTGCATCCATTCATGACCATTGTGCATTCCGACTGACTTCGGCAAATCCAGCAGGACGATGGAACACCCCACAATTCCAGAATTGCTACAGAGTGTCTCCAGGAACACTCCTCTGAGTTTGAACACTTCCGCTGGCCACCATACTCCCCAAACATGAACATTATTGGAATGCCTTGCAACGTGCTGTTCAGAAGAGGTCTCCACCCCCTCGTACTCTTACGGATTTCTGGACAGCGCTGCAAGGTTAATGGTGTCCGTTCCCTCCAGCAGTACTTCAGACATTCGTCTACTCCGTGCCACATAGTGTAGCGGCACTTCTGCGTATTCGCAGGGTCCCACACGATATTAGGAAGGCGTACCAGTTTTGTTGGCTCTTCAGTGTAGGTGATCTGCCCCAAAACTGAATAACGTAGTACGTAGAGCGAACTCTTTCGTAAGAGAGTAGTTTCGTGTGGTCACATAGCTCTACTGAAAGATTTTTTTCATTGCGACGTAAGTTACAGATGGAAAACGACAAAACTCAAGCAGTTACGGTCGAATGCAAATCGTGAATTGATATTCTTTATTAATTTGGCGTGTTTGCCACGTACGTGGACGTCATTAATGTGATCAGATGCCTCAAGGCAGCCTGGGTGCACAATAGTAACGGTACAAGGCTCCCGCTTATTGTTAAGGAATAAATGCACTAACATCATAAGTAGGCGATTTTTGTGGCCTAATGGAAATCTCGCTTGCCGAGCATGGCGAGTCAGACAGTTGCAGCTGGCTCCGAAAAATTCGTGGTTCGAAACAGTCTTCCCAATTCGGGAGACGTTATCCTATACGCGAATCAAGGCAGAAAATTGAGATGAATTTTAAATTACGCACAGCACTACACAAAATGTCATCCCATTTTGCGAGAATACATCTTTCATATGCATGCACATATAACATTGGGAGACTTACGTTTGGAGTCACTGTTTTTATTTACCATTTGCAAATGTTCGAAGTCATCTTCATCGGACGCACGACAAATATCCAGACGGTGGTCAGACTCGTCCAGCACTTTTGCGATCACGTCTGGAGCCATTGCTTTCACTGCTGCTGCTGAGCGGCGTTGCAGTTCACCCAGAGTTGTTGGAAACGGAGGTACATAGACGAAGTGTTTCGCAAATACCGACTAAAAAGAAAAAAAAAGTGAATGCCGTGTGTCCATACTTTGCCATTATGACGGGTTGAACCCTGCAGGTGAGACTTTCAGTGAAGTGTTTGAATGACTGTGGAGGGAAGGCAGCTCATTCTTACTGACGATTAGAAACCAGAGAAGGAACTGATGTTTGACGTTGCAGTCTTGAGCGATGTCGAGGTTCCAGCTCAAATCAGGGGCGTTCCACTACGTTCAGATCGAGACTCTGGGCATATTAGTCCATTTCAGGAATGTTATTGTCCATAAATCATTGCCTCACAAATGTTGCTTTATGACACGGTGCGTTCTCACGCAGCATTAGAGGCCAGTGCTGCAATGCGATACCCTTACATCCTTTAACCTGTCCTCACACACGGAGAGGCCTCTGACGTTGACGTGGACGCTGACGGGACATCCGATCTCACGAGGGACAGCGCATTCGACACACGGGACGAGCTGGTTAACGTGATTTGCACTCTAATAGCTCTGGAGAGGTCGTTATCGGATTTACTTGGCTCGCAAACCACACAGCTTCTTCACGAAATTGCATATGCGGAAAATAGCTGCGTTTGTCAGTGATTGTCGGAGAAGAGCGGAGAAAATTGCGAAGAAGATTCTAGACTCGTCGATGGCTTTAACGGCGAATTGCTGGTACAGAAACACTACATAACGGTGTGCAACGATCTCAGATACACTTTGACGGGAGTTATTCCTTAATTTCATTCAATTTTCAGCCACTTTTCGGTTTCAAATTGAAGACAGTTATGGTATATTGTGTAATGTCAGTTTGCACATGCATAATACCCGTATTCTCGATGTTGCATTGACTACCACCGCTCTGAAATGACGTACTTCATCACACAGATTTTAAGGTAGAGATTCGTTTTGCAATTTCACTCGAATGGAAGAGAAGATTTTTTCGAAGCCGATCAGCATCACTGAAAAAAATATTTACTCGCAAGATACAAACATGAGTCAGTCCATAAACCTAGAATTAGGTATACACATTTTACAGAAAGTTTTGTAATAGCAAAGGCTTCCAGCGTGTAACTTGCGTTTTCTTTCAGGCACATTCTGACAGTCACGATAAAAGTTCTGGCCGCTGGGCAAGCATTCCAGACCTTGGGCTTTGCAACACGAATTGCAGCAAATACGTTGTTTATAATAAATAATGTCGACTTTTGAGGTAGTAGATATATTAAATGAATAAGAAAGACACAGAATCTTTTAAAAAACAGAAGATGAAGAAAATAAAAAAAAATATGGAAGGTGGTGGATGTGAATCTTCACAGCTTACGACGGTTTCAATTACGTTACAACTTCGTCAGAGCAGCCGAACTTCCGAATATGGCATGCACTGTCTCAGGGCTGCATCTGAAACTGTTATTATTTGATAGTTAATATTCACACTGCATAAAAACCACGCGCTTTTGATAGATCATCACGGTGCCGCAGCACTGAAACGCTGCACTTTCGTAGCACACATGTTGTCACACTAAAAACATCAGCTACAGCAAACCTTTACCTACCGATGTGTAGTTTCCTATCATTTTATTATAACAATTCGTAACTAAAGGGACGCGTTTTCGCGAGACCTAATTTGTTGATGCTCTGAAACAGCTAACATTCATACCACCTACTCTATGAGAAATAAGACACAACAAATACAATATTTAGCGCGATACAGTATGGCGTCTCCTATGTCCTTCTTGTGACATCACATCTCACTGGCCACGTTCCTCTCCACGAACCAAAAATCTAACACGCCAGATTCTTCATTTCGTGAAATTCCACGCTGTGACGTCACCAGCTCCTCGCCCACCTGCGTTTTCACGTCCAGTGAGGGGAAGGCTTTCGGCTGTAGAGTCCCGTATTCTTTACAAAAATCGCAGAGTTGTGACTGAATTGAACCAGTTAAAACGAAGAACGTTAAAAGACTATTATTACTATGCTTTCCTACCTCGACAAGACTTACTTTGCGTAATAATAAAAAACCTGCGAGCTGCCTACACCAAGGCGGCGACTACCAACAATGACATTAGAACTGGCGACAAGGTGACCTTTTAGTTTCGTTGGTGTAGAAGGAATACTCATGTGAAATCAGTTGAATCTGTTTTGAACACCGAGACCGCACAGCAGGTGTACCTGCCTGAATTGTACACCAAAGTGGGAGATTCCGCCCAGCGGTTAACGAAAAACAGCGGCAACCCACCCAGTCGGCGAACAGCCTCAAATTATTTGACACATCTGAGAATATAAATACACTTATCTGAAGATGGCTCTGAGCACTATGGGACTTAACATCTATGGTCATCAATCCCCTAGAACTTAGAACTACTTAAACCTAACTAACCAAAGGACATCACACAACACCCAGTCATCACGAGGCAGAGAAATCTGAAGATGAAGAGACGCTTATAAGCCAGAGGTTGATTCACGTACTCGATACAGTCGCGAAGCTACAGGGGATAGGCAAAATAATGTGAATAGCGGTAGTAATGGGATGGTTGTGTTTGACAGTCAACAACGCCGATAAGGCACGCGTCACGCTGGACTGTGTGTGTTCAGTACGGACTAGGCATCAGAGCAGGTTGTTTACGATTAGTGCACACTCCGTATTTGCACTCAGAGGCCGAGGTCGACGTGCAATGAAAGACCTAACAGAGTTCCAAAGAGGGCAGATTCTGGAGGCCCGATTAGCTGGATCATCAGAAACCAACACATGCAACTTATCGAATGTTTCAAGAGCAACTGTTTCAACAGTCATGAGAGCCTGGACAAAACATGGAAACACATCATCGTGTAAACGTAATAATGAGCGCAAGTCGAAACTAAATGACGGAGATTGTCGTACACTAACACGCATTGTGGCAAACCAACACAAAACTACAGCAGCTAAAGTGACGCCAGAACTCAATAGCCATCTTCGATACCAGGTATCTAGCGACACTTTCCGCCGAGAACTCCATAAAGCGAATATTCATGGATCAGCTGCTATACCGAAACCATTACTGACGACAACCAACGCAAAGAAACGTAAAACATGGTGTCAGGAGTATAAATCCTGGATGGCTAATCAGTGGAAACACATAATATGGTCTGACGAGTTCGTTATCTCCAACATCGCGCGGGTTTTACGCCTGGAGAACGCCAAAAGATGCCTACAGTCCTGATTGCTTGATTCCAACGAGCATGGAGATGGAAGTGCGATGGTGTGGGCAGCCATATCATCGTATTCTGCTGGTCCCATCATTACTCTCAAAGGCCCTGTTACAGCCAACGGTTTTGTGAACATTTTAGGTGATCAGGTGCACCCCATTATTCAAATGCTGTTCCCCAACAATGATGCCATATTTCAGGATGATAACGCACCCATCCACACAGACAGGACGGTACAATCGTCGTGAGAGGAGCATACAATGAACTGCAGCGTCTTCCCTGGCCAGCACATTACCCAGTCTTGAACATTATCGAACCCTTGTGGGTGGTATTGGAGCGCAGACTCCGGAAAGATTTCCACCTCCCTCGTCACTACAGGAGTTAGAAGAGGTTCTGGTCGAAGAGTAGCATATCATTACCTGGAGACTACACAATCATTATATGCAAGTGTTCCAAGAAGAATCGCAGCTATATTCCGGCAAATGGGGGTCCAACCCCTTATTAAGAAACCATTCTCAAGTAATTACAGGTGTTCACATTATTTTGCCTATCCCCTGTACACTGCCTGACAAAAACGTGAACCAACAAGAAGGGAAAGAAGAAAAACTAAAAAAGAAATGAAACTTCGTGGATTGAAACATAATAGGATTTCATTTCAGTGATTACAACATCGAGTGAAATTTGTAACGTACTTGGAAGAATGAATCCACGTGTCATTGCATCCCCTCTGACCTGTAAGCTTGCAGTGATTCGTTTGGGAAGGGTATCATAAAGCCACTGTATCCTCCCCTGAGGCGAGCTGTCCCGCAAGTTTGTAACTGGCCCTTGCTACGGAGACTGGCACTGGGAAGGGGTTCTCCAAGATGGCCCCACACCTGTTCTATCGACGACAGACCTGGGGATCTTCCCGGCCACAAGAGTAGCTCGACATCACGTAGACAGTTCATACAGACGAGTGCCATGTGCGATCAGTGCGACGGTACCTAACGGTTACAGCAGCCCATACGAGCAAACCAGCTGTGTCTTTTCTGCAGTTTCTCGTACTTTAGCCAACGGCCTTTCCACAATGGTAACACGGGTTCCCATCGGATCACCAAAGTTAAGCACTGTCAGGCTCGGATAGCACTTGGATGGGTGACCATCCGGTCTGCCGAGCGCTGTTGGCAATCGGGGTGCACTCAGCCCTTGTGAGGCAAACTGTGGAGCTACTTGACTGAGAAGTAGCGGCTCCGGTCAGGAAAACTTACTACCGCCGGTAGAGCGGTGTGCTGACCACATGCCCCTCCGTATCCACATCCAGTGACGCCCCTGGACTGAGTGAACGACACGGCGGCCGGTCGTTACCGTTGGACCTTTCAGGGCGAAGTTTAGTTTAGTTCTCGTACTTCGGGTACTCGGGATATGCACGCTCGATGTAGGGGTCAAGCGGCACACGTCTGCTTCCACGCCTCGCAGCTAATTCGCTGCAAATAATAACCTGTAGCTGTGATTCTGCAGTCAATGCATTGGCTAGAATTGCGAATTTATAAAATACACGGAAAAATAAAAGAAAAGATAAAAGAATAAATTAATAAAAGGGGTTCTCTTCTAACGTCTCTAATTGATGAAGAAGACAGAGAATTATGATGAATAATGTTTATCTAAGGAAGGATATCTCAAATACATGATAAGTGGTCCTACGATATTCAATTACAAGACAGAAAACACCCTTATCAAACCCAGTAAAGTTACAGTGAGAGCGTTACGAGAATGGTAGCAAAATTCCCAAACTAAACAGTCAACAAAGACTCCCAGAAACTAAGTCCATTTTGAAACTAAGTCCATTTGGAAACGAAGTCCATTTGGAAACTAGGTCCATTTTGTAATCACAACACATGAAACATTCACCAGCTGAAAATAGTTCAGAGTTCAATATGATTATTCACAATCTGACACACATGATAAAAGGAATTGTAACTCATACTCTGTCTGTCCTCAGTTCCGTAAGTCAAGCTCAGTAGTAAAGCCGCTTTATAATAAGGGAGAAAGGTGTTGTGGATTGGCAAGAGAGCCAACCCACTATGAGAGGAAGCCGAAAGACACGCGTTTTAGCTCACGCAGGCTGGCGTGAGGTCTGGAACAGGTCAAGGAAATGAGACTAGCAAAAAACGTACGTAGCTGCTGGAATACTTAACTTTAATCCATAATTGGTGAACATCGCTCTTGACGGTACATGTTTTACAGCATCAATAGTAACTGGTAATGGCGCCTTGCTAGGTCGTAGCAAATGACGTAGCTGAAGGCTATGCTAACTATCGTCTCGGCAATTGAGAGCGTATTTTGTCAGTGAACCATCGCTAGCAAAGTCGGCTGTACAACTGGGGCGAGTGCTAGGAAGTCTCTCTAGACCTGCCGTGTGGCGGCGCTCGGTCTGCAGTCACTGATAGTGGCGACACGCGGGTCCGACGTATACTAACGGACCGCGGCCGATTTAAAGGCTACCACCTAGCAAGTGTGGTGTCTGGCAGTGACACCACAAAAGGGATAATGTAGATAATTTTAGACCTATTTCTATGCCATCAGTGTTTGCTAAAGTTATTGAAAAGGCTGTGTATGTAAGGGTAATTGGTCATTTTATGTCACACGATTTGACATCAAATGTACAGTTCGGCTTTAGAAGTCCTTTAACAACTGAGAATGCTATATTCTCTTATCTCTGTGAGGTACTGGATGGGCTAAACAAAAGGTTTCGAACGCTAGGCATATTTTTTGATTTAACTAAGGCATTTGATTGTATTGATCACAAATTATTGCTCCAGAAGTTGGACCATTACGGAACATGGGGAGTAGCTCACAATTGGTTCATCTCTTACTTTAGCAACAGAGAGCAAAAGGTCATTACTCACAATGTTGTGAATGGCTGTGATGTGGGGTCTGGGTGGGTTACAGTCAATTGGGGAGGGGAGGGGGGTTGCCTCAGGTGTCAGTATTGTTGCGGCCACTCCTGTTCCTTATTTATATGAATGATACGCCCTCTAGTATTACGAGTAAAGGATGTTGTGTGTAACATTGGCTCGGTTTCAAATAGTGCATTTCATGGCTTGTAGAAAATAAACTAATCTTAAATCACAGTAAGGCTCAGTTTTTACAGTTTCTAACACACAATTTAACAAAACCTGACGTTTTAATTTCACAGAATGAGCATATGATTAGTGAAACTGAACAGTTCAAATATCTAGGTGTTCAGATAGATAGTAAACTGTCGCAGAAAGGCGACGTTCAGGATCTTGTTCAAAGACAAATGCTGCCATTTTTACTATTCAAAAGGTATCTAAAGTGAGTGATCGTTCGACTCGAAAATTAGTGTACTTTGCTTATTTACATTTGCTTTTGTCGTATGGTTATTATATTTTGGGGTAACTCTTCCCATTCTATAAGGATAGCTTTGGCTCAGAAACGGGCATTTCTGCCAATAAGTGGTGTAAGTTCACGAACCTCTTGTCGACCTGTGTTCATGAGTCTGGGAATTTTTACATTGGCCTCTCAATATATATACTGTCATTTCTTCTTAAGAGTATTAGCTTATTCCCAAGAATAAGCAGCTTTCACTCAGTTAATGCTCGGCAGAAAACAAACCTGGATTACGATCGGAGTTCCCTAATACTTTTGCAGAAAGGTGTGAAGTATATTGCTGCATCCATTTTCAATAAGCTACTACTCGAATTCAAAAATCTTAGCAGTAATCCATGCGCTTTCAAATCGAAACCAAACAGTTTCCTTGTGGGTCACTACTTCTATTTTGTCGAGGAGTTCCTTGAAAAATTAGGCTTATTCTTGTTGATTGGGTTTACTTAAGATTATGGATTGACTTTTTTCCGGTTCCTAAATATTTTATTTTTACCTGTTATTACTTTTATGTTGTAATTTCATGTACTGCCACGTTCCATGACGTTGGAGATTTGCTCCTCAATTTGGTCCTACGGAACTTGACGTGTAAATAAATAAATAAATAAAGTCAGAGTCCTACTCTGGAGTACATCCATAAAGTATTGTAGCGGGCGTTCACTGCCCAGAATCAGTTACCTACAAAACTTCATCAGACACGCTACCGCAGGCAGATATGTGTCCTTCAATAAAACCCCATTGAGCTCTTAACTCCAACGTCCCAGTCTCCATTTGACTCCCATAGTGTTCCTCTACTGTCTGTTTATCCATTGGTTGAAGTCCATTCCCACCAAAAGTACATCGTCCTTAAGCTCTACAGACATAATCTGATTCAACTTTACCACTTCCCGGACTTAGCTAATACATTACAGCAATATTTCAATAAATAAATGCCATCAACATTCGGTTCCACTCAGATCATTTGTAATAAATTTAAGTAATAGTCGATTCATAAATAAATAAGCCAGAATTCTTGCGCAAAAGTGCTCACAACAGATGACAACAGATTGTTCCTAAGTATTGTTTAAACAGTTATTTATGCCTTCTTCCCAAAAGTGTCTTTTGGTTTGTCTTTCCAATTGTGGTGTCCACTAACACATGTGATTGGCCACTTTTAAATTAGCCGGACGCTGTGGCCGAGCGGTTCTAGGCGCTTCATTCCGGAACCGCGCTGCTGCTACGGTCGCAGGTTTGAATCCTGCCTCGGGCATGGATGTGTGTGATGTCCTTTGGTTAGTTAGGTTTAAGTAGTTCTAAGTCTAGGGGACTGATGACCTCAGATGTTAAGTCCCATAGTGCTTAGAGCCATTTGAACCATTTTTGAACTTTTAAATTAATACAGATTTTTAATAGCACTGGCAATAACCATTTGAATAAAAATACTGGCAAAAGAATAAACTCTTCGCTAAATGAATATACAAGTATGACAAAATATGAGGTATTCATTCTGGATGCATTTGTAGTGTAAATGTGGAGAATATGATCTTCTGGCAAACACTTTCATAATGAAAAAGATATAAAATGCATCACAAATCAATAAATAAAACTTTCATGGATGATACCTATAGTGCAACGCTATCCACCTGTTGAAATTGCAGGAAGCGATTAAAAGTAGTTAATTCAGAGGGTCATTGTGGAAATGTTTATTCGCTGTGAAATATTAACTTCTTTAGTTTTAAAGATGTTGAGATAATGTTCTGTCATTGGATGTGCCTCATTTTTTTCTGATCTTGTAGATGTACTCAGATCTGCATTAATATTTGATGTGAGTTATCGTCGAATCTCAAAGAGCTGCAATTAGCCATCTTTAAGACCGCCTGACGCTCCGCCATTTCTCGGAGCATTGTCTCCTGTACAAAGTTAATGCAAGTGACAGCCCCCCCCACACCAAATGCTCAAGATTTGGATTTACTCATTTCCAGTGATGCTGACCGTTCTCTCATCCTCAGCTGGTCTGGAGTGTCCACTTTACCCCACACTGAGCACCGGACCTGCTATCGTTCAGCTGTACTTCAAATTCATTTTACCTCATAGCAGTTCTAGATGGCTGATTAGCCCACTTACATATGTGTAAAGTTACAACAAGCACTGTCCTTTTGAAAAAGTGTACCACGATACTGTCGCATTAGAATCAACACCTGAGGGCCCGGTCACTATCAACTGTGACTTGTTGTCAAATGTAATGGCTCCTCCATACCACGTCTCTAGCATTAATACAGCTGTGCCTCTCTAAAACATTGGAAGAATGGGACCTCTCCCTATGTCGCCGATAGACTCGTCGACGATGATCGTACTGGGTATTACAGCACCACGAATCTTTGCTGAACACAATACGACAACTTTCATCGGCAGTCCATGCTTTCCGGTCATGGCACCACACTAGACGCAGTCATTGTAGTTCGGGTGTGAACGGCATCCTGCACCTGTGACCGTGATCTCGTACTCTGGCTGCTTCTAGTCTCAGGCCAATGGTGCAGGGTGAAAACATGTTTCACGGTGGCCTTTACTTGTTATCATGACAGGTGTGAAACGTCTATGATGCGTTTGGTGTAGAACACAGTGTCCACCCTTGTGGTGGTCAGAGTTGGTCGACCAAAATCTTGAAGATGCAGTCCAACATGGGGTCACTGTCGCGTCCGTCATCATCATATCGTTTTGGTTTACGCATACTTGCTGGTTCCAGTTTCAACTGGACTGCAGCTGATCTTCCCATATCTTCTTAGGACGCCCAATATTCCTTTTCCCTTAAGATATACATTTGATTATTAGTTGCATACGGGCAGTGAACGGCAGTGAACTTCCACTACAATAGTTTAACTTTTCAAAGGGCTTTATATTTCAAGAGGTCTGGACGTACTTCAGAGTAAGACTAACTTTTGCCGCTTCTTCTGATATCCCTTGAATAATGTTTCCACTCTATTTCTTTCTGCACTCCTCTATTTTCTGAAGTATACTTTTGAAACCCACTTCGTTCTTTACTTCACTATTTTTTATTCGATCCACGTATGTGTAACCAGCTAGAGGTCTTAGGAGTCTCATCCCTGCTGCCTCAGTCCTCTTCCTTCAACTAGCAACTACAGTCTAAGTCACTGACTGGTATTGCCCTCACATCATAAGAGATCACACATACCAGGCATTTAAAAGTATCTATTTGTTCTAGCGGTCTTGCGGTTTATCTTCGTTTTTTTTTCCTCTGAAATACTCCTTGTGATGGAATGCCATTATTTTACTTTTACCTTTATATATTGTCATATTATAAGTATTTGGCACTTTGCGCTAAGACCAAATTGCTCTCTGTAATTTATCTTCTGGGTCCGCCAAGATTACTTGATTATCTGGACACAGAAATGTATTCATATATATTTATCATTAACTTTTAATGGTGCACTTGTTTATTCTGCCATACCTTTATGATGTTGGATATGTAAATATTAATTAATCTGGGTGATAAAGGACACTCCTGTCTCACTCCTTGACAGATGTTTCTCTCAAATGGACTTTCTTCTTGTACTTTGATTTTGTTGTGTACATACATACTTTTAATTACACTTACGCTGGGGTGTACCACTCTTTTCTAATTTCCCGTAATCTGACTCTGTTAACCATATCAAAAGCTTTCTCATCGTCAATAAAGGCTATCTATGTGGGATGACTGTATTCTCTGCGTTCTTCTATTATTTACCACACTGGAAAAACACTGTCTAAACAACCATTCATCTTCAGTAAGAAACGTTTCCTGAAGTACGTTTAGTCTATTTCTTATTGATTTCGCATATATCTTGTACCCAGAGTTCAGAACCTCGATACCACATATCTCAATAACTGTCACATTTTCAGCGAACCCCTTTGTTTAAGTAATGGGATACCAATTGCTATTTGCTAGTTCTCTAGTATTTTGCTACGTTTCCAATAAATATTTACAAAACTGAATAGCTTTATCAGTAACGATTGCGAAGCATATTTAATTAATTCCACATTGAGGTTTTCTTCCCCTGGAAATGTCCTATTTTTAGATGTTTTTAACACAACTCTTTAGTTCTTCCATTGACATAAGATCAACATGATCGTCACTAACTGCAATCTTCACATTTTCCTCATACCTCTCCATAGATTTTGGTAATAATCCAAACACTTATTTTTTGAAATGCGCTTATTTGAACCATATCTCTTTCAACTTTATTAAGTTGTTTCAGCATGCTATAGACTTTACTTTGTTTACCATGTACATCTTGCTCCATTTCACTCAGAAAATTTTCCCAGCTTTGTTGCTTTATTTTTCTTGTCACTCTTTTGACTGTTGCTGCACGTCACTTGTGGGCAATGTAGTGTTCCTGTTCCTTTAATTGTAGATATTTCAGGTAGGACTGTTTCTTACATTGTATAATGTCTGCTAGTTCTTCGTTCCAGACAGGGAGTCTCATTTTGATTTTATATTTCATCCTTTTCCCTAAGGCTTCACCAGCAGCTACGACTATTACTCTTGCTATTTCTTTCAACTATTCATTAATATTCTGTTTTTCTTGCACGTGTTTTAATACTTCATCTAAACGTTTTCTGTATAAACATTTAATGCTTGGATCTTGCAGTAAACTTATTTTATGGATTTCTTCCTGTGTTTGTTTCTTCATTATACTTTTATTGTTATACAGTTAGTACTGATATTGCCAGAAAATGGTCAGTACTAACAGCATATCCTCCGTAGAATCTTGTGTCTTCTATTAATGGTATAGCTTTCTCATTTTCAGTATCATAATCTATTATAGATGTAGTATCGCTAGCACTCCATGTAAATGTATGAATATCTTTATGGGGGAAAAACTGTTAGTCTTACGTGATTAAAGGCAGAAAAATCTCTTAATTGGTCTCCATTATTGTTTTTAGTGTGTTTTCCATGCGCCACTACTGTTCGTTTAATGATAGAATTGACTATCCTTGGATTAAAAAGTGTGGCAAGTATTAAATAGGTTTGCTTTAGGTGTTCCTATAATTGTCGTCTCCATGTATTTGTATGTTGCTTGCGTTTTTTCTCTCTTTCCCCTCTCTGGCTCATATACACCAATTATATTCACCAGCTTCCCCAGTATACATAACCTTAAATGTAACAATCTTTCATTTACGAACGTATATGATTGCAACCATTTTCTATCGTTAGTTTTGATCATAGCTGCAACAGACTCTGTTGCTAGTTAATGCAAGTTCAGTTCTACGTAATCCACTGTGTATTTAAATTTAACCATTAACTTCTTTAGAGCCTTGTAGTTTCTGATATTACTGTTATATCAGTTTTTGCAGCGTTTAATCCCCTTGTTGTTCTTCTTTATCGCTCATTCCTCTAACATTCTATGTGGTTATTTTCAGCATTTTCCCGTTCCATTTATTCTTAACCTTTTTCCTCCCTTTGGTTGTGATCAAATCATCTGTCCGTCTTTTTTAATTTATTTTTCTGAGTAGTGTTGTGATTCCTCCGTTACAAGATTCCGACCTGTAGCCAGGGCAGCTACGTGGTGGGGCTGCCACCTGTAGGTGTCCCAACACACCTGATTTTCTTCAGGTGTTGTCTCCCCTTAGATGGTTGCCTTCACTACAGCTAGGAATTCACCACTCCAGGTTTTGTACAGTGCTCTTCCCTCTTTCTAATCAGTGTTGCCTCCTCTAGGAAGGTCGGATTCCCTACGCCAAAGAGCACCAACCCCCCTCCCACCTCCCTGCCCCACTACGTTGTGTACTGCTCTTCGTGTAACTCCTGGCCAAAATACATGCCTGGGTAGGGTAGTCCTGCCAGAACCCGTGTCCATCATAGCTCTCTCGGTCACAGCAGAGTGCACAAACCTCTTCACCACGGTAAGGCACCAGTCATCGAGGACTTTCAGGTCCAAATTCGGATATTTCACGATCTGTCCAGCTGGCCAAATGGTGATCCACAATGAGCCACGTTAAAACTCTGGCAAGTGCTGGTGACGATCTCTCAGACGAGTACATGGCATCTCCATGTCCTTCACAGCGACCATGCAACATCTCACGCTCTTCAGCCAGGCCTCGTAAATGTTCTGTACGTGTATGAAGTACCACTGGCATCTGACCATGTCTTCTGGGTGGTTTGCATTTTTTGTCAGGAAATAAATACACACATCAAAAAAAGTTTTGCATCACCCCTGTTCCCAGAACTCCTGAAGATAGACGTTGACTGTGGATATTGCATCACAGACACCGTCCCTTTGACTGTTCAGGACGGCCGGGGTGGCCGAGCGGTTCTAGGCGCTACAGTCTGGAACAGCGCGACCTCTACGGTCGCAGGTTTGAATCCTGCCTCGGGCATCCATGTTTGTGATGTCCTTAGGTTAGTTAGGTTTAAGTAGTTCTAAGTTCTAGGGGACTGATGACCTGAGAAGTTAAGTCCCATAGTGGTCAGAGCCATTTGAACATTTGACTGTTCAGAGATGTCACTAAACACGCCCAAATATATAAACAACCATGCATGAGCAGCGCCTATTAAATGGAGGAGGTCCGTCAGCCGATCAGTTCCTGTCATTCCGACAGGAAGGAGGTACACAGCTCGTGTTGTCTGTAGTTCAACCATGCCTAGACGGTCAGTACCACGATTCGATTCGTCCGCATTGTTACTTTGTGCCAGTAAGGGCTCTCAACAAGGGAAGTGTACAGGAGACTAGGAGTGAACCAAAACGACGTTGTTCGGACATGGAGGAGATACAGAGAGACAGGAACTGTCGATGAAATGCCTCGCTCAGGCCGACCATGGGCTACTACTGCAGTGGATGACCACTACTTACGGATTATGGCTCGGAGGAACTCTGACAGCAATGCCACCATGTTGAATAATGCTTTTCGTGCACCCACAGGACGTCGTGTTATGACTCAAATTGTGCGCAATAGGCTCATGATGCGCAGATTCGCTCCCGACGTCCATGGCGAGGTCCATCTTTGAAACCACGACACCATGTAGGGCGGTACGGATGGGGACAACAACACACCGAATGAACCTCTCAGGATTGGCATCACGTTCTCTTCGCCGATGAGTGTCGTATATGCAATCAACCAGACAATCGTCGGAGACGTGTTTGGGGGCAATCCGGTCAGACTGAACACCTTAGAGACACTGTCCAGCGAGTGCAGCAAGGTGGAGGTTCCCTGCTGTTTTGTGATGGCATTATGTGGGGCCGCTGGTGGTCATGGAATGCGCCGTAACGGCTGTACGATACGTGAATGCCATCCTCCGACCGATAGTGCAATCACATCGGCAGCATATTGGCGAGGCATTCGTCTTCATGGACGACAATTCGTGCCCCCATCGTGCACATCTTGTGAATGGTTGCCTGCAGGATAACGACATCGCTCGACTAGAGTGACGAGCATGTTCTTCAGACATGAACCCAATTTAACATGCCTGGGATAGATTGAAAAGGGGTGTTTATGGACGACGTGACCCACCAACCGCTCTGACGGATCTACACCTAACCGCCGTTGAGGAGTGGGATGGGACAATCTGGACCAACAGTGCCTTGATGAAATTATGAATAGTATGCCACGACGAATACAGGCATGCATCAATGCAAGACGACGTGCTACTGGGTACTAGAGGTAGCGGTGTGTACAGGAATGTGGACCAACACCTCTGAAGGTCTCGGTGTATGGTGGTACAACATGCAACTGTGGTTTTCATGAGCAATAAAAAGGGCGGAAATGATGTTTATGTTGATCTCTATTCCAATTTTCTATAGAGGTTCCGGAACTCACGGAACCGATGTGATGCAAAACTTTTTTTATGTCTGTACGAACATAGGCTGCACAACAGAATGTTTATCTTTGTAGTTTGAGGTGACAACCACAAAAAATAAAAGTCCACATGTCATAAGAAACTTCCTGGCAGATTAAAACTGTGTGCCCGACCGAGACTCGAACTCGGGACCTTTGCCTTTCGCGGGCAAGTGCTCTACCAACTGAGCTACCGAAGCACGACTCACGCCCGGTACTCACAGCTTTACTTCTGCCAGTACCTCGTCTCCTACCTTCCAAACTTTACAGAAGCTCTCCTGCGTTCTGCCAGGTTCGCAGGAGAGCTTCTGTAAAGTTTGGAAGGTAGGAGACGAGGTACTGGCAGAAGTAAAGCTGTGAGTACCGGGCGTGAGTCGTGCTTCGGTAGCTCAGTTGGTAGAGCACTTGCCCGCGAAAGGCAAAGGTCCCGAGTTCGAGTCTCGGTCGGGCACACAGTTTTAATCTGCCAGGAAGTTTCATATCAGCGCACACTCCGCTGCAGAGTGAAAATCTCATTCTGGCCACATGTCATAGTTTTTATGCTTTGGATGTGATTTTTAGGCAGCTTCCCACATCCGACTAGGCAAATACAGTACTGGTACCCACGTTCCAAATTCGTTGCACGATTCGCAAAAATTTCTAAAATGTCCACACTGTTTCTCATGGGCTAACACTAGACGCAGAAAGTTTGGGTACGCCTACTCCGTACTGGGTGGAAGGGATTCTGCCACTAACACGCCAAATCCAGCTTAACAAACCAACGTGTGGAGACACGGTATAAGGTTAGATAAGGAAGAAAATAGCTTGCGTATTTAAAATAGAAAGCTAACGAATATTTTTGTATTAAACAGAAATAAAACGAGATCTACGAAAGACATTCATAGGTGGCGAAATATGTTTGAATAAAGAAACAGGACAAAAAGGAAAGAGGATTAGGGTTTAAAGCACCGTCGATAACGACGTCATTAGAGGAGCACAAGCTCGCATTGTTTGAAAGATGGGGAGTAAATTACAATGAAATGAACACCCATAGCTGCTTACAAGCGTTGACATACGTCCACGGGGACAGATGAAAATGTGTGCTCCGACCGAGACTCGAACCCGGGATCTCCTGCTTATATGGCAGACGCTCTATCGATCTGAGCCACCGAGGACACAGAGGATAGCGCGACTGCAGGGATTTATCTCTGGCACGCCTCCCGCGAAACCCACATTCTCAACGTATTGTCCCGCACTACATTCGTAGTGCCCCCGCCCATTATTCTCATTACTCGCGTCGCGTTGCCGATTCCCGTAAGAGTTCGGGCACTGTTTGTGCATTCGCACAGAAGAAGAAGATGGTCAAGTGGCCGGTAAGCCTTAACTACATATATACTAAGTATATAGTATATATGTAGTATATACATGGGGAAGAAATTGGTCGCGCCCTTTTCAAAGGAACCATCCCGGCATTTATATGCAGCGATTTTGGGATATAGTGGAAAACCTAAATTTGGATGGTCGAGCGCATATTTGGACCTTCGTCCTTCCGAATGCGTGTCCAGTGTGCTGACCACCGTGTCACCTGGCACGGTAAACAGGAAAAGAGGTAAGGCGTTATGTTTTGTAGAAGTCCTTGTTTAAACATGGAAATTTAATAAACAAACGTGGAAAAGGGGTAATAGGTGCTGAACCGCACCAAGACAATTAACTCTTATTGTTACTTTTTCGAGCAATCAGTCTCATGGTTGATTTGTTGCTACAGTCTTAAGGCCGATGTCTTACGACCCGCCTTGCAGTTCATGAGTCTTGGAGCACTCTGCACCCGTGTCCACGAACACGGAACCCCGGACGTCAGTCCTCGTCACTATCCGGCGTTGTTCTTCCCAGCCGGCCGGAGTGGCCGAGCGGTTCTAGGCGCTACAGTCTGGAACTGCGAGACCGCTGCGGTCACAGGTTCGAATCCTGCCTCGGGCGTGGATGTTCGTGATGTCCTTAGGTTAGTTAGGTTTAAGTAGTTCTAAGTTCTAGGGGACTGATGACCTCAGAAGTTAAGTCCCATAGTGCTCAGAGCCATTTGAAGCATTTTTTTGTTCTTCCCGCCGTGGTGCAGGGGCGCAACGGGCAGAAACTGTCGGCAGGGGACCGCTGTGCGGCTGCAGGTAATCGGATGACGCCTTTGTGTACACGCAGAGAAACTTCAGTGGCCGCCACGGCGAACTCTTTAATGGCTCGGCGAGAAGTGAGCCTTCTGCGGTATCAAGTGTTCCAAACCGAGCCAGAGCGGAATAGCACTGAAGCTTTTGAGCAGGTAGGACACACGCTCTGGGTAGAGACTCTAAAATTCGGTCACTATTAAAATTACTTGTAAATTTTTTAGTCTTAAATGATTTGTTTCAGCGATGCATGTAAATATTGTATGCCAGGTAGCTATAATTAAAGTGTAGCTACTCACAGAGGCCCATTGTGGCCTGTAGTTATGGTATGGCAGCGAAACTTGGTAGGTATGCAATGCGTTAAGGTGCAACCACTTTACGCAGAAAAAAAGTTCCAGTTTTGGCCATCTGGTGAAAATCTTCCTGTATACACTCACCGCATGACTGTATGAAATCCAAGCTCTCATTTGACACGGTATTACGTGAGTGAGCAGTGTTGCATTGAGTCTGGGGAGAGACCCTACGTCATTAAATGGTTTACAGAAGATAATAATGAAATTCGAAAACAGGGACGAACTTGGTGTGACATCTAGAAGAGGAAGGTGTCCTATCCCGGTGGAACTGGCGAGGTTGGCGTTCCGGTAACTGACCATCCAGCACGTCCACCTGGGAGTGTTACTTCTCATCCAGTATCACGAGAATTGTTTGTCCTCTGGTCAACAGTACGGAAAGTTTTACGGTCTATTTTACACTGGTACCTTTACAACATCCAGATGGTGCAGCAACTGAAGTCTCATGATCTGCAATAACGTCCTCAATTTGCTGTTCGGTTTCTGGAACGGAGCCACATTCATGGTTGGGCAATGTTACATGGAGTGACGAGGCACATTTTACACTACAGGGTGTAGTGAATACACAGAACTGTCGAATTTGGGTTTTTGTTAAATCGTGTGTTGTGCACCAAGAACCATTGCGCTCGCCGTATGTGACTGAGTGGTGTGGATACACAAGCGCCTTTATTCTCGTTTCAGTCTTCTTTGTCGAAAATACACCCAAAGGGCCTGTCAGGTGTGTCGTGATGTCTGCGCGTATTGAGACCTCTTTATACGGCACGTGATTCCTGTTTTGGAAGAGCTCAAATATGTCGAAATCACTGCTTTCATGCGAGGTTAGGCAACACCTCATGTTGCTTGCCCAGGGAAAGATCTGCTTAATGCAACCTTCCACGAAAGTGTTATCTCCAGAGGGTTTCCAGATGCATGGAGTACAATATTACCTGATCTGAATCCGTGTTACTTTTGGCCCGCAGGATATCTAAAAGAGCGCGTTTACCAGAGACACTTTCGGTCTCTACCTATATGAAAGTCACTATTGAATAGAAACACGTTGCTAAGATTCCACTGGAACTGCTGCGAGCTGAACAAATTGTGTAAGTAGCAGTTAATAATAAAGTAAACATTATGCGTTTCTTACTTGGTTAACCTGCCCACTTCCCGTTCCTAATCCATTACATAAGGAAACATTTCTATCCGTCTTTCTTGCACTCACGGCGCCACATTCGCGCCTTGTGGCCAAAATTGGAACTAAGTTTTATAGCATAAACAGGCTCCGCATTAACACTTTAGCATATCTACCACGTTTCGCTACCACACGATGATTACCAGTCACACTGGACCTCTTTGAGTAGCTGCACTTTAACCCCCGTTTAAAACTATTCAAAGAATGACCTAACTCTTGTAGGTGCGTTAAGTGGTTAATATGCTGCGATTTTCCGACCAAGTTCTCTTTGGTCATTGTTAAATAGCAATAACTGTTGGTGGGCTTCTACAATTGTAAATAACCCTTCGCTCCATATATTTTACCCGTGATACTATCAAACAGGTTGAAATTAAACAGACTATCGGGAAATAGTCTTGTACACGTCCTGACCATGTAATTCGCGATTCTGCATCATGCATGCCAGCCGTTAACCGTAGGCACCGTCCACCACACCTCTCTTCCGTATTTTAAAATGAAAATAAACAGCCTCGACTACAAGAAACCTTTATCTTTGTGGTTACGGGTTTCGGTTAGTTAGTGACCATCTTCAGGACTCATACCATGTTGGTAGGCGGCGGCGGTGGCGGTGAGCGGAGCAGGCGTTACCAACTCCACGAATGTTGACTGCAAAGGTTTCTTGCGGTCGAGACTTTTTGTGTTTTTTTTAAAGTACTAAGAAAAACCGCTGTTCTCCGCGATAAATTTTCTCAAAATATATCTTCAATACGTTAAATGTCACGTTTGCGGTAGCTTACAGTTCCATAGAGTCCACTATTTACACATATTCCGTCGCTGTCTCTAGTGAGACCAATAATTATTCCATCAGCAGCATTGTGTATCGATGCCCTTGATGTTTCCTCCCCAATCAGGCTAATTTATTCATTGCAGACAAATTCTTAAAATAAACAAACAATAAGTAAATACAATTAGCAAATAAAAATTTTGATAATAATAGTTGCAAATTAATGGCACATGTAAATCTGATGCAGCTCGACCACAGATATGCAACTATGGAAAGTGAGGCCTAATTATCGGTGCCTTTATAATTATCAGTTTTCAGTTCTCGGTTAATTGAGACTTCCTACATTTTTACTCATTTCCAGCATGCTGTGTGGCAGTAGGTAGCATCTTACTATGTTTCAGTGAAGTTACAGAACCGTCGAAGTTGCACAGAAGTTTGTTTTTATTTAAAGGGCGATTATTTAGGACTCTGTCCATTATCAAGCCATCATGTAGAACAGAGTATACCGTTTTACAAATAACATATACAGTGCATAAGGGCAGCCAACCAGGAGGACAAATGACAGGATGATCACATACCAGCCGGCCGAGGTGGCCGAGCGGTTCTAGGCGCTTCAGTCTGGAACCACGCGATCTCTACGGTCGCAGGTTCGAATCCTGCCTCGGGCATGGATGTGTGTGATGTCCTTAAGTTAGTTAGGTTTAAGTAGTTCTAAGTTCTAGGGGATTGACGACTTCAGATGTTAAGTCCCATAGTGCTCAGAGCCATTTTTGATTACATACCACATAATCCTACTATAAAATCATAACGTGCGTAGGCTGACCATATTGCTTGTATCAGTGACTAACTGCAAGATACTATTTTCGTACGACAATCCAGTGTTGCGTGCAGCAGAACAATGTTACGTGATCAATGAAGATAGTTAGGTAAACTGAGATAGAGGGCACTGAAGGGCCTGGGCGATGAAGGGGCCGATGTCGTTTGTTTTATTTTACAAAATTACAAAATAATGGATACATATGATGATACATAATGTCCGGTTTAGCTTCATGTTAAGACACAGTCACAATATAAAAGATACATGTGAAAAAGAAATCTTACGAACACATATGCGTTGCGTATCGCCAGAATTGAAGCGTAGATAATGGTATAAAATACCGTTTTCTTAATATAAAAACACTAAAACACCCAAGGTACAATATAAATGGTAGCGTGTACAAAACGAATTTTACGAACGCTTACGCGTCATAAGTCTTAGCGCCACCTGTGCCCAATCAGTATAATAATAAGTGAATGTAACGTAGATGATACACAACCCAGATTACTTAAACACAAAAGCTGAAATGTCCCAAACCAGTTAAGCAACGCCATAAGAAAGCTCTAGTATACGTTTTTATTTAAAATAAAACTTATAGCAATGCATACACTGACATATGAACCTGGATTAATAAACGCATAATAGAACACATTTACTGCATCATCTAATGCATTATAGCAATGAGACGTTTAATACCATGCTTATGAAGTCCATTCGTACTGACTAGAACCGTCACGCTAGTAGTACCCTACCAACAACCTTACAACCATTATAAAAAAACAGAACAGGACAGATGACGCAGAAAAACACAAAGAATGCCTTCGACACCACAGTGAATAGAACCCTCTCGCAGGTAACAGAAACCGATATGTGACGTAAGCGATAAAAGGGATCAAGCCAGTTATCCTCTTCTAAAGGCATGCCGAAACTGTCACACACAAAAATTACAGCACCATCCTGCGGAAGGGGAGGCTGAAATGGAATAAGGGCAGGTGGAAGGGTAGTGGCAAGGGAGTAAGGGGGGGAGGTGCGTCGCGGGGAAGAGTGAACGAAACTGTGGAAAGAACAGAAGAATGGCCGGTGAATAAGTGGGAGGGGAGGGGGGGGGGGGAAGAGAATATATAAATACTACACGAAGCAACCTTACTGTACGTACACAACGGATACATCGAAAGGATAATCTAAATGTTGTAAACAGTGGTTTCTCAGTATCAGACAAAATCGGACTTGTCGGTGTGCTACGTTAGACCTGATACAGCAACATATAAAGACAGTTCTCATTTAACAATTACTTTATTATTCATTTCTTTTTATTTCTTATTAAATTACGTAAAATAAGTTTATGAAACAATCTACTGGCAAATTTTCATGCGTACGGCACAGATGAATATGTACCGAATGCTGTACCCTCCCTCGTTAACCAGCGTCAGTGACTTATTTACGATGAAACCAAGATGACAGAATATGAATCTAGCAGAAATGTCCAAAGTGGGAGGTGTAGGAGGAAGGGGGGCTTCGAGGGGAGGGGGAGGAGCAAACGGGTGGAAGACCGGAGTGTGGAGCGCTACAGGGGTAAGAGTGCGGAAGGGGCGAGGTGGTGTAAAAGAGTGGTGTAATCGACCATTGGAACATACAATGCTGAGACAGATACTTTGTACTTTGGTTGACCTTACGTATTGTGTATGATATTTGTAACAGGGTACGCCGGCCAAAGTGGCCGTGCGGTTAAAGGCGCTGCAGTCTGGAACCGCAAGACCGCTACGGTCGCAGGTTCGAATCCTGCCTCGGGCATGGATGTTTGTGATGTCTTTAGGTTAGTTAGGTTTAACTAGTTCTAAGTTCTAGGGGACTAATGACCTCAGCAGTTGAGTCCCATAGTGCTCAGAGCCATTTGAACCATTTTTGTAACAGGGTACACTCTGCTCTACACGATGCCCTAATAATGGACAAAAGTCCGAAACTGGTCGCCATTTAAGTAAAAACAGACTACTGTGCAACTTTGGCGGTTTGTGATTTCGCTGTGAGTGTTCATATTCATTGTCGGTACCGTTACGTATCCTGTGAATTACCGTCTCCGTAGAACTGGGACACACAGATTTCAATTCGACATGCTCTCATACTTTGTTGTGAGACTTCAACAAGAATCACATGACTAAAAGATTTGTATCTTCCTATATCCACTTTCATGAATTTTGCTCCTGTAAAGCCTCAACTGGGGCGGTCCCCGTCGGACAAACATCATCACTGTCGTGCTTCAAAAACGCACTGCTGCCACTGTCACCTTCAGCGATAGTGTTCTACGCGTGTTACTCACTAAGTGGTATTAGTGAGACTGCAGAACGCAGTGCCCTCTACCACTTACTCACTAGCCACAGAGCACGAAATCAGATTGGATAAAGTTGCGGAAGGCGTCAGCCGAGTCACTCACAAAGAAACCATGTTAACATTAGCTCTGAACCATTTAGGGCTACCAAAAAATAAGTCTGGATGGTCTGCCAGACTCTGAAACCCGCCCTTCCCAACTGTGATGTCCTAACTTTTGCCCCACCTCCCTCAGTGCATGAATGATGGACACCGTCCACATCCAGTACTTGCTTTCCGACATCATCATATAGGATACCTTTTTTTGGTCATCAGTCTTCTGACTGGTTTGATGCAGCCCGCCACGAATTCCTCTCCTGTGCTAACCGCTTCATCTCAGAGTAGCACTAACAACCTACTACTCAATTATTTTCTGGATGTATTCCAATCTCTGTCTTCCTCTACAGTTTTTGCCCTCTACAGCTTCCTCTAGTACTATGGAAGTCATTCCCTCATGTCTCAACAGATGTCCTATCATCCTGCCTCCTCTCCTAATCAATGTTTTCCATATGTCCCTTTCCTCTCCGATTCTGCGCAGAACCTCCTCATTTTCCTTACCTTATCTGTCCATCTAATTTTCAACATTCGTCTGTAGCACCACATCTCAAATTCTTCGATTCTCTTCTGTTCCGGTTTTCCCACAGTCCATGGTTCAGTACCATACAATACTGTACTCCAGACGCACATTCTCAGAAATTTCTTCCTCAAATTAAGGCCAATATTTGATATTATTAGACTTCTCTTGGCCAGGAATTCCCTTTTTACCATTGCTAGTCTGCTTTTGATGTCCTCCTTGCTCTATCCGTCATTGGTTACTATACTGCCTAGGTAACTGAATTCCTTAATTTCATCCACTTCGTGGCCATTAATCCTGATATTAAGTTTCTCCCTGTTCTCATTTCTACTACTTCTCATTACCTTCGTCTTTCTTCGATTTAGTCTCAATCCAAACTCTGTACGCATTACACTGTTCATTCCGTTCAGCAGATCATGTAATTCTTCTTCACTTTCACTCAAGATAGCAAAGTCATCAGCAAATCGTATCATTGATATCCTTTCAGCTTGAATTTTAATTCCACTCTTTTATTTCCATCATTGCTTCCTCTATGTACAAATTGTACAGTAGGGGCGAAAGGCTACATCCTTATCTTACACCCTTTTAATACGAGCACTTCGTTCTTGGTCGTCCACTCTTACTATTACCTCCTGGCTGTTGTACATATTGTGTATGACTCGTCTCCTCCTATAGCTTAACCCTACTTTTTTCAGAGTTTCGAACATCTTGCACCATTTTATATTGTCAAACGCTTTTTCCAGGTCGACAAATCCTATGAACGTGTCTCGATTTTTCTTTAGTCTTACTTCCATTATTAACCGCAACGTCAGAATTGCCTCTCTCGTGCCATTACCTTTCCTAAAACCAAACTGATCGTCATCTAGCGCACCCTCAATTTTCTGTTCCAATCTTCTGCATATTATTCTTGTAAGCAACTTGGATGCATGAGCTATTAAGCTCATTGTGCGATAATTCTCGCACTCGTCAGCTCTTGCTGTCTTCGGAATTGTGTAGATGAAGCTTTTCCGAAAGTCAGATGGTATGTCGCCCGACTCATCCATTCTACACACCTGTGTGAATAGTCGTTTTGTTGGCACTTCCCCCAATAATTTTAGAAATTCTGATGGAATGTTATCTATCCCGTCTACCTAATTTGATCTTAAGTCCTCCAAAGCTCTTTTAAAGTCTGATTCTAATACTGGATCCCCTACCTCTTCTAAATCGACTCCTCTTTCTTCTTCTATCACATCAGACAAACCTTCCCCCTCATATAGGCATTCAATGCATTCTTTCCACCTATCCGCTTTCTCCTCTGCATTTAACAATGGAATTCCCGTTGCACTCTTAATGTTTTTTATCACCCCTGCTTTGAACGTCATCGAAGGTTGTTTTGACTTCCCTATATGCTGAGTCTGTCTTTCCGACAGTCATTTCTTTTCGATGTCTTCAAATTTTTCCTGCGGCCATTTCGTCTTAGCTTCATTGCACTTTCTATTTATTTCATTCCTCGGCGACTTGTTTCCCGGAACATTTTTGTACTCCCTCCATTCATCAATCAATTGAAGTATTTCTTCGCAGTTACCTTCTTTGTACCTATGTTTCCTTCACAACTTCTGTGGTGGCCCTTTTTATAGATGTCCATTCCTCTTCATCCTCTGTACTGCCTACTGGGCTATTCCTTAATGCTGTATCTATAGCCTTAGAGAACTTCAACGGTACCTCGTCATTCCTTAGTACCTCCGTATCCCATTTTTTTTGCGTATTGTTTCTTCCTGACTAGTCTCTTAAACTTCAGCCTACTCTTCATCACTACTGCATTGTGATCTGAGTCTATATCTGCTCCTGGGTACGCCTTACAATCCAGTATCTGATTTCGGAATCTCTGTCTGACCATGATGTAATCTAATTGAAATCTTCCCGTATCTCCCGGTCTTTTCCAAGTATACCTCATCCTCTTGTGATTCTTGAACACAGTATTTGCTATTACTAGCTGAAACTTGTTACAGAACTCAATTAGTCTTTCTCCTCCCTCATTCCTTGTCCCAAGCCCATATTCTCCTGTAACTTTTCTTCTCCTCCTTCCCCTACAACTGGATTCCAGTCCCCCATGACTATTAGATTCTCATTCCCCTTTACATACTGTATTACCCTTTCAATATCCTCATACACTTTCTCTATGTCTTCATCTTCTGCTTGCGACGTCGGCATGTATACCTGAACTATCGTTGTCGGTGTTGGTTTGCTGTCACTCAACTGTTCACGGTAACACACTCTCTACCCTACCTTCCTATTCTTAACGAGTCCTACTCCCGTTATACCACTTTCTGCTGCTGTTGATATTACCCTATGCTCATCTGTCCAGAAATGCGGAATTCGAACCCGGTACCGAAGACGTTTTGATTATGAATGAAAGACGTTACTCCTAGACCACGTTGGAACATGCAGGTTATCTATCACAAGCCAAACATTTTTGTGTAGCACAATCGCATTAAGTAGACAGTTAGCACATTCTTCACGCTGAAAATTCGGCATTGCACATTCAGTCAAAATTCTCTGGGATACCTCCATCATTACTTCAAACATACCACGTTGTCAGTGCCTGATACAATGGAAGAGGCAGAGGTCCCAAGGGGAAGCAGTCATAAAATTCTAATTATCCCTTAAAACAGAAATTTACATTATTAATATTTTCTTTGTCTGCAGTTACATGTCTGCAATCGCTTACACAGAGAAGCCTCCGCGGCACAATAACGCAGAACGCCTCTAGAATAGTGAAATTAAAGCAGCGTAACCCATTGATAAGATGGAGATGGGCCGAGCCGTTTTGATTTTGAATCCCCTAGCGCCTTGGTACGGCAATGTGTAGTGCGGATTCAGATATGTACCAGAATTGCAGACACGGACTTCCCCGCAGGAAGCAGTACATTTTCATTTAGTTATTGTGAGGTTTACTGTAAGAACAATAATGTAAAACATTGTAATGTACATAGTACTGTTGTAAACACATTGTCATTAGTGAAAAGAGAAACTTATTCCCTAAAACGTACATTACGGAAATCTCTTCCATCATTCGTGATGCTTTGTTGAAGGCATTCGCGGAAGGTACTCATCACGTTCTCAGTCATTTCTTGAGGTGTGGACCGTGTCTCTCCCTAGACTACGACATTCAACTAATCAGTATCGTCGAGACACCGTGGAAGAGCATTGATCTTGAGATGTCCCTACCGAAAATAAATTGAGGGTTGAGACATCAGGTGATCAGGCAGGCGATGGGATATCGCTCAATCGTGAGAGTAGTCGATGTGGAAAGTGGCACCTCAGCGTAGTCACTGAACTACACTGAATTACTGGTCGTCTGAGCTAGGACTCTTGATATATTTTAAGAATATCAGTCATGCGATATATCGATATTTAAAAACATCATTCTGCGACAGCGATATACCGAGGAAAGTATCGATATCATGACAAACACAATGTCGACGTTGATGTCTATAAAAGTATCGGCTGCAGATTGTAAATATATTGTCGGTCTTAGAGCTGTATACTTAAGTACTGATTTATTATTAGATATTCTGTACATCGACAAGCTATCAGGCTGCCTATCCCCCTCAGAGAACGAATGGAAAGCAAAACGATGCACGTTAACGCTTGGCGTCAATCGGTTTGGTAACAATGGAAACTGCATGTGAGTGGCACATTTCGGAATTGTCCGGAACACTTCATGTCTACTTCCCCGTTTTCTTTATTTTTATTTTTTTTATTTCTGCCAGTACCAGCGACCAAGCAGTTGCAGTGTCAAAATTGCATCGTGAAGCTTAACACTGCAGTTTCTCTTGGTAGCACAGAGCACCGATTACGTCAGCATTTTCCCTCACACGTTTCCGTCCACCACAAAGACCAATATTGTGATTAGATTTTCGAACATCATTTTCCGTAACTGGTTTTGAAGAAAGCGAATGTGAAGAAATATCACAGTAGTTGCCTTATAAATTGTTCTTTAACAAAACAGTTTTTTTAGCTTAATGAAAGCTCAAAAAGTAGTAAGACTCCTTTACACAGCGAAAGTAAAATTATGTTCTATTACAGACTTAAAGGAACAACTTGAAATATTTACCGAAAATTACGAAAAAATATAATACAAAATAAAAATTTCGGCACACAATGTCGCCATTTTGATATCGATGTAACGGTGAAAGATATGTCGGCGATATGTAGATACTTTTGGAGAAAATATCCATATATCGATATCTCGATATTTTATTAACAGCGCTGGTATGAGCTGTATCTCCACATTGCTCAGATCTCACCCCGTTCAGGCAACAATGTCCCTGCAACTGTGGAAAGAAGAAATTATTAATCATGGCCGCATACCGCTTGGAGTTGGCGCTCATTGGCCGGCCGTAGTTGTTTTTGAAAGTATGGTCTAACGACCAAAGGACTGCTCAGTAGTGCACCAGACGATGACCTTTCCGCTACGGGTGGTATCGTGAATGATTCCTGGGTATGTGTCCAAGTGATATCGGACTGTTGTTTATTGACAAACAGATGAAAGCTTGGTCCATCAGACATCACAAGGTTTGTCAGAAATGAGTTATCCTGGTCAGTTCTGTCCAGTAATGTTGTGCAGAAATTGCGCCTACATACTTTATCTCCCAGCCGCAGCTGTTGAGCCACTTGCAGCTTATAAGGATGATACGTTAAATCTCGTTCGACAGTCTGCAGCGAAGACGTTCGAGGAATTCGCTATATTATGCAAAGGCGACGGACACATGGCTGTGCACTTCGTTGGAGAGGTACACAAACTCTTCGGATATACGCGGCGTTCGAACTGTCAATTCAAGTCCTTTATGCATCACACTGTTTAAGAAACCAGTCTCGCCCCATTGTGTTATCCACCTACATATTGTCCTTGTCGGACATGTCCGAAAGAACAGATTCATCACTAAAAGATGTGGAGACGTGTGTTGAAAAACTAGGTGAGGGCTCGACCTGAGTAAACACAGAAAGACGGTGGGGGCAAGAGGACTAGATGGCAAGGCTTATGTGTCGAACAGACACAGCATGGGGCGGGAAACTGTTCAAGAAGAAGAAGAAGAAGATGATGATGATGATGAAGAGAAAATGTGTCATTTCTGTTCGTCCCATAGTGCATTTGTATCAGTTACCTTCTCTACTATACTGCAGCAATTCATTTTATGCACGGTCCATATTTCATCAAGCTGTATTATTTGTCAGTGAAACATCATGCTAAAGTAACTTAGCTCTTTAAGTTTTGCACTCCAATACAGATAAATTAGCCATCAGAATGACGAGATGGGAGCCCAATTTGATGTGTACCAGACATGTTCCCAGGCATCGTTCCTCGAGTGCTTTAAGGAGATGTTCCTTCGTCCACGAGACTAAGAACCTTGTTCAGCTCACCATGAAGCGCTAGCTCTTCTACTATCAAGGAACTGGATTGGTGAGCGAATGAGTGCTGATGGAAAGACTGGGCTCATAGACCTCATCCAGGAAGTCGAATTAGGGTGAAAGGACACTGTCTGGCATTAACTTCGAGGAAATGGGCTTTAAATCGAAGAAGGTAGGAGCGTAACTGATGCTTTGCTGAAATTTGCGAGGTATCCATGATGGGCGAAATGAAAGGCGCGCAGAGCCGGTAGCGGCCGGAGAGCGTCGTGAGGGCACGCAGCGACGTGCTCCCCCACCCCCTTCCCTGCCCCCGTACCCGGCCCCCCGTAGCCCCCGTGCCCGGGCTCGCGGCAGCCACGCCCTCGTGGCACTTGCCGGAGCTCGCTGGCTGGCTGCAGCTGGGCTGATCTGCATAGTCGTGCGCATGAATTTACAGCGTGTCGTTGGCCGGCGCGGCGCGGCCTGCACTGGAATTTCCATCGAGCGCGAAGCGAAGGAGGCCTCGACTGAAGGTCAGGGGTCAGACCGCAAGCGCCGTAGCCGCAGCCGCAGCCGCTGCCGCCCGCCCGCCTTCCGGGTTCAAGGCCGCGGGGGCGGGGGGCGGGGGTGCGGGCGGGCATCGGTACCTGCGTCCGCCGTCCCCGCGCCCGAGGTCACTGGCCGGGGCCGGAAGACGCACCCGCAGCTTTCCCTCCAATCACGCCCCCAGTGAAAGGTTCTACGTCGGTGGCCGCACTCCCGACAGAGAGGAACGACTGTCTGGTGTCGATCAACGACTTCACGGAATTTTGGAGACTGCCCTCGGTACCTAGCTCTAAGGAGAGTTGTAACGCCCTACCTTGACAATGTTAAATTGTCTACAGAAACGCGCCCTTTCCTCAGGAACTGTTGAGTACATACACTGTACAGCCAAAGAAACTGGTACACCTGCCTCATATTGTTTAGGGCCTGGCAAGCACGCGGAGGTGCCGCAACACGACGTGGCGTGGAATCGACTACTGTCTAAAGCAGTGCTGGAGGGAATTGACACCACGAGTCATGCAAGGCTGTCATAAATCCGTAAGAGTACGAGGGGGTGGAGCTCTCTTCTGAACACCACATTGCAAGGCATCCCAGATACGCTCAGTAATGTTCATGTCTGAGCAGTTTGGTGGCCAGCAGAACTGTTTAACGCGCGGGCTTAGCCGAGCCGTCTTAGGCGCTGCAGTCATGGACTGTGCGGCTGGTCCCGGCCGAGGTTCGAATCCTCCCTCGGGAGTGGGTGTGTGTGTTTGTCCTTAGGATAATTTAGGTTAAGTAGTGTGTAAGCTGAGAGACTGATGACCTTAGCAGTTAAGTCCCATAAGGTTTCACACACATTTGAACATTTTTGAAGTGTTTAAATTCAGAAGAGTGTTCCTGGAGCCACACTGTAGCAATTCTGGACGTGTGTGATGTCTCATTTTCCTGCTGGAATCATCAAACTCTGTCAGAATGCACAATGGACATGAATGGGTGCAGATGATCAGACAGCATGCTTACGTTATGTGTCACCTGTCAGAGTCGTCTCTAGGCGTATCAGGGATCCCCTGCACACACCACACATCATTACAGAGCCTCCACCAGTTTGAAGAATCCCCTGCTGACATGCAGCGTACATGGATACATGAGGTTGTCTCCATACCCGAACACGTACATCCGCTCGGTACAATGTGAAACGAGACCCGTCCGACCAGGCAACGTGTTCCCAGTCATCAACAGTCCAATGTCAGTGTTGACGGGCCCAGGCGAGGCGTAAAGCTTTGTGTCGTTCCGTCATCAAGGGTACACGATTGAGCCTTCGGCTCCGAAAGCCCATATCGATGATATTTCGTTGAATGTTTTGCACTCTGACACTTGTTGATTGCCCAGCGCTGAAATCTGCAGCAAATATGAGGAAGGATTGTGTAGTGTTGGCAGTTAGCCAACACTACGCACACTAATTGAGAGAGGAGGCCGAAATGCACGCGTTAAACTCACGCAGGCTGGCGTGAGGTCTGAAACAGGATACGGAATGAATGCTATAAAGAAAAGTACGTAGCTGCTGGAATACTTAACTTTAATCCATCATTTGTATACATCGTTCTTGACGGTGTGGTATAACTGGTAATGGCGCCTTGCTAGGTCGTAGCAAATGACGTAGCTGAAGGCTATGCTAACTATCGTCTCGGCAAATGAGAGCGTATTTTGTCAGTGAACCATCGCTAGCAAAGTCGGCTGTACAACTGGGGCGAGTGCTAGTAAGTCTCTCTAGACCTGCCGTGTGGCGGCGCTCGGTCTGCAATTACTGACAGTGGCGACACGCGGGTCCGTCGTATAATAGCGGACCGCGGCCGATTTAAAAGGCTACCACCTAGCAAGTGTAGTGTCTGGCGGTGACACCACAGATTGCACTTCTGTTAAGCTGAACGATTCTCTTCCGTCGTCGTTGGTCCCATTCTCGCAGGATTTTCTTCCGGCCGCAACGATGTTGGAGATATGGTATTTTACCGGAGTTCTGATATTCACGGTACTCTCGTGAAATGATCGTACAGGAAAACCCCCACTTCATCGCTACCTCGGAGACGCTGTGCCCCATCGCTCGTGCGCCGATTGTAATAGCACGCTCAAACTCACTTAAATCTTGATAACCTGCCGTTGTAGCAGTAGTAACCGATCTGAGCCGGCCGCAGTGGCCGAGCGGTTCTAGGTGCTACAGTCTGGAACCGCGAGACCGCTACGGTCGCAGGTTCGAATCCTGCCTCTGGCATGGATGTGTGTGATGTCCTTAGTTAGGTTTAAGTAGTTCTAAGTTCTAGGGGACTGATGACCTCAGAAGTTAAGTCCTATAGTGCTCAGAGCCATTTGAACCATTTAACCTATCTGATAACAGCGCCAGACCCTTGTTGTTCACATTGGCGATGCCGTCCGCAGCACTGTATTCTGCCTGTTTGCATATCTCTGTATTTGAATACATAGTTGATTTGGCACTTGAGTGTAATTACCAAATTTTTGCCACATGTTCTCCCACGTTTTGTGAATGTATTGCTCTACAGTCACTTTAAAATAACACCTAGAAGAAAAGTCTCAATTTTTTTCCTAAAGCTATAAATTTTGGATCTAAATTTTCACAATTTTTCTTTTTGAAAGTTTAACTGTTAGAGTAATTGCTACTAAAGTAGACCTACAACGTTATGGTACTATCTACGTTGCGTGGTAAATAATTGATAGGTGTGGATTTGGAAGATCCTCAGAAAAAGGGGCATTTATTCTGAAAAATGTCATTTTGAGAAAATTGCATTTTAAAGAAAAAATTTAATACACACCCAACTGATGATACAAAATATGTCAGAATCCTCCTGGCTGGTAGTTCTCATCTCCATCTTCCTCAACCTTTCCTGGTCTCCTTTTCTTCGATCTGGCTTCTTTGGACAAATTGTTTGCTGCAATCTCTGCCTTCCTGATTCGTAGTTAGTCCAAACCCATCACATTTTTAGTGGTATTGTAAACTTTACGAATTCCAAGATGCTCCAAAACCTGTAGTTTCCCGTAACAGCTATCTCTAAAGGTAAGAACAGCATCAAAAACACCAATTTCGAAGACTAACCTTCCTACGATTTTTTTTATTTTTTATTTTTTTTATTTTTTTTTTTTTTTTGCATCCTCGACCACGGAACTGTATTACAAGATTCGCTGGAATTTCCTTTTTTGCCTGTGAGACATTTTTTCTACAGCTCATCCTGAATCACAGGTTTTGTGGCAAGCACAACATTTGGTATAGTAATTTTGTATGAGAAAGTGTCTAATTTATCTTCCGCTTTTGGTTCAGGTATTTACACCACTCAACGGAACACAGGTAGCGTTTTAAAGAAAACAGTTTTATACACACCCAACTGATGATGCAAAATTTGTTAGATTCCTCCTGGCTGGTAGTTCTTATCTCCTGCTTCATCTACCTCACCCTTTTCTGCCCTCCTTTTCTTGTTGGTTCAGCATCTGTAGACATTTTTCGGAAATAAATTGCCCAAACAGCCCTCTTCATACCATTTAAGTTATCCCCATTACTACTAATATCCATACCATAATACTGTGTAATTTGACCAATTTTTTTATCAGCAAGTCGACGCCTTATATTCAAACCATCTGATAAACTGTTACTTCCCAATTGCGGTCCTAGTCCACGCAGTCTCGAGCCCATCTTCTTCTGCACGTGATTGATCCACACTACTTTTGTAATTGACAAGTTGCCATAGGGTTTACTCTCCACTACTGCCTAGTACTATCGTGAGTCTCCATTCTCAAGAAAACTCATCTAGTGAACAGCACGATCAGCATCAGCGCTGGAAAATTCTCACTATAGCTGGAGCCATTGATTCTATAGCACATCTCTTGACACTATTGCTTACTACAGAATTATATTTGACAGAGTTTGTTGGAGGATTTGGGAGGTTGAGCAAACCACAAAGAACCTTACCAGCTAAATGGCCTATTCCTATGCGTCTGTCCATAGAAGTAACTTAGACTAGTGTCAGATACGTCGGTCTCTCAGAGCCATAGCTCATTAAAGATAGAGTGTGATAACATGCAGATAACCGTCGTCCTTCTTTTTCAGTACCTTGATCTTAGTGCTTCTCACGTCTAAAACATCGTTCAACAGTCGGTTTGAGTTGTCAGTCTACTTGAGCTCATCTGCAAAGACTGAGACTGATATTTTTGTCACAAATGTTTATTACTTCATTTCAATATTTATTACTCCATTTCAATATTTACATGATCTTTTTCAAAGTACCCCCCTTCAACTTGAATGCAACTTTCATAGCGTCTCTATAAATCCTCGGAAACATGATGCACGCCAGGCTTTGTTAGGTCCTTGAGAATCGCCCCATTTTTGTTGAGTACTGCTTCAGAGCTCTCAACCTGTATGCCTTTAGTAATAGGAATAAAGAGAATTGACAGTGAGCAAGATCGGGGCTATAAGATGACTGCTGTACACAGGGAATGTTGAATTGTGCCAGAGACTGCATGACTTGATTTGCGACGTGAGGCCACGCATTGTCATGATGAAGTTGTAGCGGGACTTTGAATTTCGCCGCGCTACACTCGTTCCCTCAGACATAAATTATACCGTCGCAGCGGTATGAGCGCTCGACGGCAGAGAAAATTCTAAAATTGTAGCTCTTTTTTTCTATCCGTTTCTTTTGTCTCTCGAGAGCGGAAGCTTAATGCAGACGTAAAAAACTTGTTAGTTAGTCTTGATCTGATTTTAATGTGTGGACATATTGTGGAAGTTGTTAAGAAATTCGGAGGATGGCAGTAGCAAAGTAAATTAAATTGCATTCAGTATCAAGATGATTTTAATTTGTATAAATTAGAAATTCCTGGGCAATGAAAATTATTGCAAGATTTCGGAGCAGATTTTTCACGCAGAAATTAAGTAGGAGATTTTTGAAGACCTGGACGCCGCACGAAAGAAGACATGTTAACATGGTAAAGGAAGAACTCTTATCTACGCCATTTCCCCCTGTCAGTTACATTTGTTATTCTCTGTCTTTTTTCAAATAATGTTTGTAGTGGAAATCGGTTTTACTTTTGCTCAGAAACGTCACAAGGACCACCCCAACAATAGCTTTTCCGAATCACGAAGTCCGATAACTTTTCTGTAATACGAAGTCCGATTTTCATTTCATTCTTTCACTTTTTTCACGGTCATTAGCGATTTTAAAACCCCCTTTTTATTCACCATTTCTTCCCACATTTTCAACCTTTTTCTTTTTCTTTTCTTCTCATTTTCTTTTGTATTAACCACTGCAAAGTCGTCACCCAGTCCGAGAAAGTTCTGGTCGTCTTCTTGCCATGGGCTTCCTCAGCTCAGCTAATACTGACGTGTTATACACTGCTGTAACAACAGAGTGAGGGGGGACTGCATGCTGGTAAATCATCCCATGACAGTCAATGTGATCATTATCACTTGCCCTGCAGACAGGACAACTTTCGCCTTTTTTGATGTTGGAGAACCTTGCGATTTTCACTCTATGCAGTCTCGTTCTTCATCATAATGATGCAATGTCACGATTCATCACCGGTGATTCCAGAAATGCATCCCTTCCATAAGTAAAGAGACGCGGCACCTCATGGCTTGTGTCCATTCACACAATCTATCGTTCGGGAGTCAATAGACCTGGCACCCAACGGGCACAAAGACGTGTCATATGGAGATTATGATGCATAATCTTAAAGGCATGGTCATATGAAATTCTAAACACTTCAATGAGGAGACGTAATATTATCCGCTGATGTTCACAGACAAACAGTCATGGCAGAAGCCGAAACACCAGGCCCCCTTGCTTGACACAGAGAAGTCGCCTTCTCTGCAGTTCTTGAACCACCGAAACACTGTTGCACGTGCTAATGCATCTTCACCGTACGCTTGCTGCAGCTTTTCGTAAGTTTCAGTGGCTGTATGGTTTAAACGAGCACAGACGTTTATTGTGCCTTAGAGCTCCTCTTCCGTCACCTCCATTGGTTAGTAAGAGAAATGCAAAGAGCGTCTACAAAACAGAGCATTACCACCAACCTACCGATGCGAGAGTGCTGGCACTCATGGACATTATACACAAAACCCAGCTATAATTCATGGTGCAGATAGGAAACTATCACGGCAGCTACAGGAAGAAATCAGCCTCAGTCTTTGTTGATCAGCTCTCGCAACGATAAAGTATATTACATACAGCTCAGTGCGAAACTGGGTACATGGAGCACGTATAATTAGTAAGTCCAATACACCAAACGTTTCTAATTACTAAATATTCTGATTTCAATTGGTTTTTTGCATTTTCTCATTTTGTAGCACTTCATTATATGCTTCAAGTAATGTTATTTTTGAGCTATGGCATGGTGCAAATTTCTAAGAAGAGAAAAATGTTTGCACCTGGTCTAAATTTGAACTTTTGCTGCAAGATTCTGATGCTGATCCTGATTTGTGTTAGTTGATGCTCACTATGAAACAAAAGTGGTACTACTGAAGAAAATACTTTACTGGTAGAGGAGCCTGTTGCGATCTGTACGACAGATAATTCATCACAGCAAACACAGTACAATTATGGAAAGAAAATTCAAGTGGGAACTTCTGAACCGGTTAGAGCAAGATAGACACTTCAGCGTAACATTTTCAAAGGATTAATGTCTTGACTAACTGTCACAAATCAGATTACCGGCGAAGGCCTACTAAATCTCAAACGTGGGAAAATTTATTTGATGACGCCGTGTTGGAGGTATTTCAAGTGACAGAATCGAAAAGTGGAAGACGTGTATGAAGTGTTTGGGTCCGAAGGAAACCAGCATACAAGTACACCAAATCTGAGTCAACCAATTTACGTGGAATATAGTACAAACAGATGCTTCGAATGTGCAGAAGTTCAGTGATTTAATATTTTCAATATATTTCATTTTTACTTACGTTTACATCTTCTGCAAGCTCCCATTTATATTCGTGAATATCGTGACTGGTGTAACAATATTAACAATGATTTGAAGACTGCTGTTAAATGACTGCATATACTCAAGATATTTCTTGTTTGTTTTAGACAATATAAAAAATAAACCCTTTATACATGCTGAATATAATTAAATTTACATGTAACATGAATTAGCTGACTGTTTACTCAATTTCTGTCAACTAATGTGCAGCTGTGTGACAAAAAACATTACGAGCTCTAAGCGACGGCATGCTTCTCGTTACACACATTTGAGAGCTCTTTCAGTCTAGAGAAATGTCTGAGTACGTCGCCCAAAACACCTCCTATTTTATGCTCTTACGAACTTCGTGTCGTTGTTATGGTCTTCAGTCCAAAGATGGTTTTGACATAGCTCTCCGCGCTATTCTATCCCTGCAAGCTTCTTCATCTCTTGGTCTCCCTCTATGATTTTTACCTCCCCCCCTCCTCCCCCCAGTTCCTCCCAGTACTAAACTTAATGACAGAATGTGTCCTATCAGCCAATCCCTTCTTTTAGTCAAGTTGTGCAACAAATTTCTTTTTTCCTCAGTTCTATTTACTTTCGATCCCATTACCTTATAAAAAGACCTAGCAACCTACATTCCACGTCAACAAATTCCTCTTTTTCAGAAATGTTTTCGTAGCTAATTGCCAATTAGCATTTTATATCCCCTCTACTTCGTCTGTCATAGTTATTTTGCTGATCCACTAGAACTTTACTATTCTACTACGTTAAGTCTCTCGTTCCCTAATCTAATTACCCCAGCATAGTCTGATTTAACTCGACTACATTACGTCACCCTCGCTTTACTTCTCTTGTGGCCTATCTTGTAACCTGTTTTAAGACACTGCCCATTCCGTTTACCTATTCTCCCAAGTTATTTCTTGTCCATGACGAAATTACAGTGCCATCGGCAAACTTCAGAGTTCTTGTTTATTCTCAGCGAACTTTAATTCCATTTACAAATATCGCGTTCGTCTCCTTTACTGCTTGCTCATTGTACAGATTTAATAACATCGGGTATAGTCTACAACCCTGTCTCACTCCCTTCTCAACCTCTGCTTCCCTTTCATGTCCCTCGACCCTTATAATTTCAGTCTGGATTTGTACAAGCTGTATACAACGAATTCGCTCCCTCTATTTCATCCCCGCTACCTCCAGAACTTAGGAGAGTGTATTCCAGTCAACATTGTCAAAGGCATTCTACCTCTACATCTACATTCATACTCCGCAAGCCACCTGACGGTGTGTGGTGGAGGGTACCTTGAGTACCTCTATCGGTTCTCCCTTCTATTCCAGTCTCGTATTGTTCGTAGAAAGAAAGATTGTCAGTGTGCATCTGTGTGGGCTCTAATCTCTCTGATTTTATCCTCATGGTCTCTTCGCGAGATATACGTAGGAGGGAGCAATATACTGCTTGACTCCTCGGTGAAGGTATGTTCTCGAAACTTCAACAAAAGCCCGTACCGAGCTACTGAGCGTCTCCCCTGCAGAGTCTTCCACTGGAGTTTATCTATCATCTCCGTAACGCTTTCGCGATTACTAAATGATCCTGTAACGAAGCGCGCTGCTCTCCGTTGGATCTTCTCTACCTCTTCTATCAACCCTATCTGGTACTGATCCCGCACCGGTGAGCAGTATTCTAGCAGTGGGCGAACAAGTGAACTGTAACCTACTTCCTTTGTTTTCGGATTGCATTCCCTTAGGATTCTTCCAATGAATCTCAGTCTGGCATCTGCTTTACCGACGATTAATTTTATATGGTCATTCCATTTTAAATCACTCCTAATGCCTACTCCCAGATAATTTATGGAATTAACTGCTTCCAGTTGCTGACCTGCTATATTGTAGCTAAATGATAAAGGATCTTTCTTTCTACGTATTCGCAGCACATTACACTTGTCTACATTGAGATTCAATTGCCATTCCCTGCACCATGAGTCAATTCGTTGCAGATCCTCCTGCATTTCACTACAATTTTCCATTGTTGCAACCTCTCGATATACTACAGCATCATCTGCAAAAAGCCTTAGTGAACTTCCGATGTTATCCACAAGGTCATTTATATATATTGTGAATAGCAACGATCCTACGACAGTCCCCTGCGGCACATCTGATATCACTCTTACTTCGGAAGACTTCTCTCCATTGAGAATGACATACTGCGCTCTCTTACCTAGGAACTCTTCAATCCAATCACACAATTGGTCTGACAGTCCATATACTCTTACTTTCTTCATTAAACGACTGTGGGGAACAGTATTAAACGCCTTGCGGATGTCAAGAAACACGGCATCTACCTGGGAACCCGAGTCTATGGCCCTCTGAGTCTCGTGGACGAATAGCACGAGCAGGGTTTCACACGATCGTCTTTTTCGAAACCCATGCTGATTCCTACAGAGTAGATTTCTAGTCTCGCGAAAAGTCATTGTACTCGAACATAATACGTGTTCCAAAATTCTACAGCTGATCGACGTTAGAGATATAGGTCTAAAGTCCTGCACATTAGTTCGACGTCCCTTCTTGAAAACGGGGATGACCTGTGTCCTTTTCCAATCTTTTGGAACGCTACGCTTTTCTAGAGACCTACGGTACACCGCTGCAAAGAAGGAGGGCAAGTTCCTTCGCTCACTCTTGTGTAGAATCTAACTGGTATCCCATCAGGTCCAGCGGCCTTTACTCTTTTGAGCGATTTTAATTGTTTTTCTATCCCTCTGTCATCTATTTCGATATCTACCATTTTGTCATCTGTGCGACAATCTAGAGAAAGAACTACAGTGCAGTCTTCCTCTGTGAAACAGCTTTAGAAGAAGACATTTATATTTCCGCCTTTAGTCTGTCATCCTCTGTTTCAGTACCATTTTGGTCACAGAGTGTCTGGACATTTTGTTTTGATCCACCTACAGCTTTGACGTAAGACCAAAATTTCTTAGGATTTTTTGACAAGTCAGTACCGGTACATAGAACTTTACTATCGAATTCGTTGAACGTCTCTCGCATAGCCCTCCTCACACTAAATTTCACTGTGTAATTTTTGTTTGTCTGCAAGGCTTTGGCTATGTTTATGTTTGCTGTGAAGTTCCCTTTTCTTCCGTATCAGTTTCCTAACTCTGTTGTTGTACCAAGGTGGCTCTTTTCCATCTCTTACGATCTTGCTTGGCACATACTCATCTAATGCATATTGAACGATGGTTTTGAACTTTGTCCACTGATCCTCAACACTATCTGTACTTGAGATAAAACTTTTGTGTTGAGCCGTTAAATACTCTGAAATCTGCTTTTCGTCACTTTTGCTAAACAGAAAAATCTTCCTAGCTTTTTTAATATTTCTATTTACGGCTGAAATCACCGATGCTGTAACCGCTTTGCGGGCTTTCAAAATAACTACGCACCCTCAGATTCAGAGTTGCGATATTTAAAGTTTTGGCTGGTTTCGTTGTCTAGGGGCTGGAATAAGTAGTTGCCGCATTACAGGCCAAATACTGCTGAGTCTGCAGTATACAATATGAATACACACATGAATCGAATGGTCGAAGGTTCGTATCACTCGGAAATTTCTTCATGAGTAGTATATATCGGATATATACAAAGACATAGATAAATAAATATATTTATAAGCATGCTGCTACGTTTTATCGTTTAACTGTGGAGTACTTATAGCCGGACGCGATAGATAGTAATCGGCCACTTTGACCTCCAATAACTCACGTAGTATTTTTAAGTTACATGCCTGTAATTCATACCAATTTAGGTTTACACTAATAGCTTTCCAAAGACACATAGATCGACGAAATCGGAAGAACCATTTAGATTTTGGAAATTCATTGCTGGGTGTTACTTGTATAATTTACCATCAGATACTAAACTTTAAACTAATAAAGATATTGAAATCTGATTACACCATCAGAATCGTCGTGCAGTTAATGGTAATGTACATGATGCATCTGGCTACTATTAATTTCTGTACGAACTGTGGAATGTCTGCCATTAAGATTTCACAAAGTCCGCCATCTTTGGCACTCCCGGCGTGTCTCCTTCATTGTCACAAAGCCCCGTCCTCGTGACAGCGGAATTCCCAGCCAGGCGGCTGGACCATGCGCTGGGGCTACCCCTCTCGTTCGGCTAACGTTGGCCACCACGTGTTTGCTGCTGGGCCCCGGCTTTGACGAGCGTCCAGTGCGGCCACGCCAACTTAGAATATTCTCAGGGCGCCACAATTCACCCGTTACCTCACATGCTTTATGATCGCTGATTTCTCTGTTTAACTGCTCAAGGTAGTTTTCAGATAATGCACTTAAAAAATTTCGTTGGATTCTTTGTCCCTGCCACCCGCTATAAACGTTCGAGTCTCCCAGTCTATATCTGGTAAATTAAAATCTCCACCCAGAACTATAACATGGTCGGGAAATCTACTCGAAACATTTTCCAAATTTTCATTCAGGTGTTCTGCTACAACAGCTGCTGAGCCAGGGGGCCTATAGTGACATCCAGTTACCATGTTTGAGTCTGCTTTAACCGTGACCTTCACCCAAATTATTTCACATTTCGACATTTCGAATCTCCGTCAATTTCCTTCGATACTATCGCACTTTTTATCGCTATAAACACGCCTCTCCCTTCACTGTCCAGCCTGTCTCTGCGGTATACATTCCAATCTGAGTTTAGAATTTCATTACTGTTTACATCTGGTTTCAGCCAACTTCCTGTCCCTAGTACTATGTGGGCATTGTGACCGTTTATTAATGAGAGCAGTTCTGGGACCTTTCCACAGACGCTCCTGCAGTTTACTATTACCACATTAATATTGTCATTCCCTGTTGCGTTTTGCCTACTGCTACCTTGTCGCGTCTCAGGAGGCGTCCTGTCGGGCCTAGGGAGGGAATTCTCTAACCTAAAATACCCACAAGTGCACTCCACACGTACTAGGCTACCCTTGTAGCCGTTTCCTGCGTGTAGTGCACGCCTGACCTATTCAATGGGACCCTACATTTCTCCACCCCATAGCGGAGGTCGAGAAATTTGCACCCTAGATCACCGCAGAATCGTCTGCCACTCGGCTCCAAACCAGAGGACCGCGATCGGTTCTGGGAACGAAACTACAAATGGCTCTGAGCACTATGGGACTTAACAGTTATGGTCATCAGTCCCCTAGAACTTAGAACTACTTAAACCTAACTAACCTAAGGACATCACACAACACCCAGTCATCACGAGGCAGAGAAAATCCCTGACCCCGCCTGGAATCGAACCCGGGAACCCGGGCGTGGGAAGCGAGAACGCTACCGCACGACCACGAGCTGCGGAAGACACTACAAATAGTTAGCTCAGATTCCACCCCGCTAGCGAGGCTTTCCGCCTTCACCAACTGCGCCAACCGCCTGTATGAACTGAGGATGACCTCTGAACCCAGACGGCAGGAGTTATTGGTGCCGATATGAGCAACAATTTGCAGTCGGGTGCACCCAGGGCCTCCTCCACATTTCGGGTGAGACTCCCTTCAAGCAGACAGAGTGAACACTGGCCTTCTACCCCGACCTTTCCGTTATTTCCATCCATCACCCGCCTAACATTGAAGCTCCCAGTCACTAATAAAACCCTCTCCCCGTGTGCCTGCTCGGACCTTGCTGAAGGAGTGGCCACATGTCCACTCACAGGCAGAGCGGGCGATGCCACACGGCCAGCCTCTACATTATCTAAATCTGCAAATGCTGAAAACTTAGATTTGCATTTCTTTAATCGATATTGGGACGGATTTGGCCCGCATGTTCCCACATTTCTCTGGAACCAAAACCGATTTTCTGCGATGTCGGCTTCTACCAGCCTTTCCACTCTTCTGGAAATAATTCGAGTCATCCAATCATAATTTACTAAGCTAATACACTCCTGGAAATGGAAAAAAGAACACATTGACACCGGTGTGTCAGACCCACCATACTTGCTCCGGACACTGCGAGAGGGCTGTACAAGCAATGAACACACGCACGGCACAGCGGACACACCAGGAACCGCGGTGTTGGCCGTCGAATGGCGCTAGCTGCGCAGCATTTGTGCACCGCCGCCGTCAGTGTCAGCCAGTTTGCCGTGGCATACGGAGCTCCATCGCAGTCTTTAACACTGGTAGCATGCCGCGACAGCGTGGACGTGAACCGTATGTGCAGTTGACGGACTTTGAGCGAGGGCGTATAGTGGGCATGCGGGAGGCCGAATTGCTCAACACGTGGGGCGTGAGGTCTCCACAGTACATCGATGTTGTCGCCAGTGGTCGGCGGAAGGTGCACGTGCCCGTCGACCTGGGACCGGACCGCAGCGACGCACGGATGCACGCCAAGACCCTAGGATCCCACGCAGTGCCGTAGGGGACCGCACCGCCACTTCCCAGCAAATTAAGGACACTGTTGCTCCTGGGGTATCGGCGAGGACCATTCGCAACCGTCTCCACGAAGCTGGGCTACGGTCCCGCACACCGTTAGGCCGTCTTCCGCTCACGCCCCAACATCGTGCAGCCCGCCTCCAGTGGTGTCGCGACAGACGTGAATAGAGGGACGAATGTAGACGTGTCGTCTTCAGCGATGAGAGTCGCTTCTGCCTTGGTGCCAATGATGGTCGTATGCGTGTTTGGCGCCGTGCAGGTGAGCGCCACAATCAGGACTGCATACGACCGAGGCACATAGGGCCAACACCCGGCATCATGGTGTGGGGAGCGATCTCCTACACTGGCCGTACACCACTGGTGATCGTCGAGGGGACACTGAATAGTGCACGGTACATCCAAACCGTCATCGAACCCATCGTTCTACCATTCCTATACCGGCAAGGGAACTTGCTGTTCCAACAGGACAATGCACGTCCGCATGTATCCCGTGCCACCCAACGTGCTCTAGAAGGTGTAAGTCAACTACCCTGGCCAGCAAGATCTCCGGATCTGTCCCCCATTGAGCATGTTTGGGACTGGATGAAGCGTCGTCTCACGCGGTCTGCACGTCCAGCACGAACGCTGGTCCAACTGAGGCGCCAGGTGGAAATGGCATGGCAAGCCGTTCCACAGGACTACATCCAGCATCTCTACGATCGTCTCCATGGGAGAATAGCAGCCTGCATTGCTGCGAAAGGTGGATATACACTGTAATAGTGCCGACATTGTGCATGCTCTGTTGCCTGTGTCTATGTGCCTGTGGTTCTGTCAGTGTGATCATGTGATGTATCTGACCCCAGGAATGTGTCAATAAAGTTTCCCCTTCCTGGGACAATGAATTCACGGTGTTCTTATTTCTATTTCCAGGAGTTTAGTTCGGTAATATTCATACCTGTTAACAAAGCAGAACAAGAAATAACCTTTCACTGAAATTTACTTGTTGCGACAACAACGAGTGGTTACTCTTCGCACTGTATTGCACTGCATCCACTTGTCTTATTAATGTACTCCACTCCACATCAAATGAATTCAGAGATTGTCTCCTGGGATTATTACAGATGGGTATAATCCATACGAAATTGTAATAGAAATGCTCTAAAAACTAATAATGAAAATCCTTAGAAGAAAGACAATATCGTTCTCGCGAAATACAAGTATCAAAAAAGTTTTGATTCACCTCAGTTCCGAGAGTTCCGGAACCTGTACAGAAAATTGGAATAGAGATCAACATAATCATCATTTTCGCCCTTCTTATAGCTTATGAAAACCACACATTGCATGTTGTACCACCATACAGCGAGACCTTCAGGGTTTGTGGTCCAGATTGGTGTACACACCGGTACCTCTAATACCAAGCATCACATCCTCTTGCATTGATGCATGCCTGTATTCGTCGTGACATACTACCCACGAGTTCATCAACGCACTGTTGATCCAGATTGTCCCTTTCCTCAACGGCGATTCGGCGTAGAACCGTCAGAGTGATTGGTGGGTCACATCGTCCATAAACAGTCCTTTTCCATCTATCCCAGGCATGTTAAATGGGTATCATGTCTCGAGAACATGATGACCACCCTAGTGGAGCGATGTCGTTATTCTGAAGGAAGTCATTCACAAGATGTGCACGACGGGGACGCAAATTGTTGTCCACGGAGACGAATGCCTCGCCAATATGTTGACAATATGGTTGCACTATTGATCGGAAGACTCCATTCACGTATCGTACAGCCCTTACGGCGCCTTCCATGACCACCAGCGGTGTACGTCGGCCCCACACAATGCCATCCCAAAAGAGCAGGGAGCCTCCACGTTGTTGCACTCTGTGGACAGTGTGTCTAAGGCGTTCAGCCTGACCAGATAGCCTCCAAACAAGTCTCCGACGATTTTCTAATTGAAGGCATATGCGATACTCATCGGTGAAGAGAACGTGATGCCAATCCTGTGCTGTCCATTCGGCGTGTTGTTGGCCCTATCTGTACCGCGCTGCGTGGTGTCGTGGTTGCAAAGATGGACCTCGCCATGGACGTCGGGAGTGAAGTTGCGCATCATGAGCGTATTGCGCACAGTTTGAGTCGTAACACTACGTCCTGTGCCTGAACGAAAAGTATTATTCAACATCGTGGCACTGCTGTCAGGGTTCCTCCGAGCCTTAATCCGTAGGTAGCGGTCATCCACTGCAGTAGTAGTCCTTGGACGGTCTGAGCAAGGCATGTCATCGACAGTTCCTCGCTCTCGCTCTCTCTCTCTCTCTCTCTCTCTCTCTCTCTCTCTCCTCTCTATCCCCTCCATGTCCAAACAACATCTCCTTTGGTTCACTTCGAGACGCCTGGACACTTCTCTTGTGGAAAGCCCTTCCTGCGGACCCTATCGAACCGCGGTATTGACCGTCTAGGCATGGTTGAACTACAGACAACACGAGCCGTGTACCTTCTTCCTGGTGGAATGACTGGAACTCATCGGCTGTCGGACCCCCTCCGTCTAAAAGGCGGTGCTCATGCATGGTTGTTCACATCTTTGGGCGGGTTTAGTGACATCTCTCGAGAAAGCGTAAAAACTTGAAGTGGATGAGGATATTGTGACCTCAATGCCTCTTAATACCCATATCTCTATTGGTATTGGTATGAATAATTATGACTTCTGTCCAACCCTTGGCTATGTTCGTGTGAAAATAACGTGCCGACGATATTATCCATCTTTGTAACGATGTATAACTTATATTTTGAAAGTCACACGGAATATTCAACCCATCTAAATTATTCGATACCCCTGCCATACTCATTGATGAACGACGGCACCACTCATTTCCATTTTCAAGCTCTCACACAATAGACACATTATGTTTTTTCGTTTCGAATGGGCTCCTGAACTAATTGTTCAAAATAACTTTCTGAGAAAGCATTCAGAACGACTTCGGATGACGTCTCATGTCAACCACTGACTTTAAACATCTATCTTCGCCAACATGTCTAGGGTAGATTATAGTCACCACCAACTATAATAGTATGGTTTTGGTTCCTATTTGAAATGAGACTCAAGTTTTCTTGTAACACTTCAGCAGCTGTATCATCTGAGTCGGGAAGGTCATTAAAAGGAACCAATTATTAATTTATTCCTGTTGTCAATTATAATGTCTACCCACACTAAATCACAGGAACTGTCTACTTCGATTTCACTACAAGGTAAACTACTTTTGACAACCATAATCGCTCCACCATCAACTGTATTCAATCTAGCCTTTTCTGACATGGTTTGGTCCTTTCTAAAATTTCGGCTGAAGTTATTTCTGACTTTAGCCAGTTTTTCGTACCTATAACGATTTGAGCTTTCTATTAGTACTTGGAGCTCTGGTTCTTTTCCAACACAGCTACGACAATTTACAACCACAATACCGATTGCTTCTAGGTCTACCTTCCTGTGTCGATACTGCGCCCTTTTAGAGTGACGCCCTTTCTGTAGTATACCTAGATCCTCTAACCTAAAAAACCGCTTAGTCCCCTCCAGACAGCCCCCTCTGCCCATGAAGCCAATTCCTGAGCGCAGTGGGCCTCTGATCTAATATGCAGAACCTGGAAACCCTCCAACCTGTGGTGGAAGTCGAGGGATCTGCAGCCCTATCTGTCGCAGAACCGCCTGCTGCCCTACATGCGGCTCTGGCCAAACGACCACAGTCTCTTCTGTCGACAATGCTACAGGCTGTGAGCTGCGCCTTCATCCCGCAAGAAAGACTGGCAGTCTTTACCACATGAGCTAGCCGCTTGAAACCCAAGAGAATCTACGAGGTGCATTCAAGTTCTAAGGCCTCCGATTTTTTCCTAATTAACTATTCACCCGAAATCGATGAAACTGGCGCTACTTCTCGACGTAATCGCCCTGCAGATGTACACATTTTTCACAACACTGACGCCATGATTCCATGGCAGCGGCGAAGGCTTCTTTATTAGTCTGTTTTGACCACTGGAAAATCGCTGATGCAATAGCAGCACGGCTGGTGAATGTGCGGCCACGGAGAGTGTCTTTCATTGTCGGAAAAAGCCAAAAGTCACTAGGAGCCAGGTCAGGTGAGTAGGGAGCATGAGGAATCACTTCAAAGTTGTTATCACGAAGAAACTGTTGCGTAACGTTAGCTCGATTTGCGGATGTGTTGTCTTGGTGAAACAGCACACGCACAGCCCTTCCCGGACGTTTTGTTGCAGTGCAGGAAGGAATTTGTTCTTCAAAACATTTTCGTAGGATGCACCTGTTACCGTAGTGCCCTTTGGAACGCAATGGGTAAGGATTACGCCCTCGCTGTCCCAGAACATGGACACCATCATTTTTTCGGCACTGGCGGTTACCCGAAATTTTTTTGGTGGCGGTGAATCTGTGTGCTTCCATTGAGCTGACTGGCGCTTTGTTTCTGGATTGAAAAATAGCATCCACGTCTCATCCATTGTCACAACCGACGAAAAGAAAGTCCCATTCATGCTGTCGTTGCGCGTCAACATTCCTTGGCAACATGCCACACGGGCAGCCATGTGGTCGTCCGTCAGCATTCGTGGCACCCGCCTGGATGACATTTTTCGCATTTTCAGGTCGTCATGCAGAATTGTGTGCACAGAACCCACAGAAATGCCAATCTGGAGTCGATCTGTTCAACAGTCATTCGGCGATCCCCCAAAACAATTCTCTCCACTTTCTCGATCATGTCGTCAGAGCGGCTTGTGCGAGCCCGAGGTTGTTTCGGTTTGTTGTCACACGATGTTCTGCCTTCATTAAACTGTCTCACCCACGAACGCACTTTCGACACATCCATAACTCCATCACCACATGTCTCCTTCAACTGTCGATGAATTTCAATTGGTTTCACACCACGAAAATTCAGAAAACGAATGATTGCACGCTGTTCAAGCAAGGAAAACGTCGCCATTTTAAGTATTTAAAACAGTTCTCATTCTCGCCGCTGGCGGTAAAATTCCATCTCCCGTACGGTGCTGCCATCTCTGGGACGTATTGACAATGAACGCGGCCTCATTTTAAAACAATGCGCATGTTTCTATCTCTTTCTAGTCCGGAGAAAAAAAATCGGAGGCCTTAGAACTTGAATGCACCTCGTATTCCGATCCAAAGCGACAAACATCGTTAGTACCAATATGAGCCATCTCCTGCAGTTGGCTGCACCCTGTGCTCTTCATGGCTGCAGAAGCAGCCTTTCCCGGTATGCACCCATATACGCTGGATTCCTTCCCCTCCTTGGCAGTCATATTCCAAAGGGGCCTTATTACACGCCCAGTGTTGGAGCTCACAGCCACTGGTAATCCCATCCTCTGTGTTTTCCCAGACCCTACCAGCCGAGAGGCTTCCTCTGGAACAGGGAAATCAACTGCATCTGGCTCAAGGACCTACGTCAGCCATAGATAGTGCCCGAAACCTGTTCGTCAGACGAACTGGGGAGGAGCTCTAATCGGTCTCCTGGATTGGTTTTCGCCGCCTGACACACCTTGGATATGTGGGACTGCTGGACGCCCCATGGATCCCCACGTCCGGCCTTCCACAGTGACGCCGATTGACTACAGCCTCAGGCTGTGTGACTGAAGCCAGCACCAGCTGGAGCTGTGTGCGGAGGATCACCAACTCAGCTCGCATCTGAACCCAGCAGTCACTGTCCCTGTCCATACGAAAGACGACATAACTGTGCAATACACAGTTGTGATAACGGAGGACTGTGCCTATGTAAGGTGCCGGGACATGGGCACTTACACGTTAGCTTACCAACATTAGTATTATTAGGGACTGGCAAGGGCATCAGATCATGACTCTATTGAATTATGATAAATATGAAGCACTCTCTAGCAGTATTCCCTGCATACCTGCATGATTGAGCCACTAACTTAGAGCATTGGTGAAAAGTGTCGGAAGTTGAGAATTGTGGAAGATAAAGTCTGCAGATGGCTCGCCGGGCCGCCGCAGGTAGCGGTCACCGGAAACGTGGGACAATACGGCGCTTTTGGGGATAGCCCGGCATCCGGAGCCACCTGTGCTGGGCAACACGTGGCGAAGACGGGAATTTCGTTTGCCTAGGGGCGATATGACCCACTCGAGCATTGGGTAGATCTCAGAAATGCCGTTGGAGGGATTTCGACGATGATAGAGCGTTCGACATTGGCCGAAACTGAGTATTCTTCCGCCACGTTTTCGTACGCGTGGGACACGGGAGAATTGTGGAGAGAGAGGACTTCGCCTTCAGCCATCGAGCGGTACGGACTTGGAGACGGCGTCTTGGCCATCGTCTTCGAAGGAAGATATACGGTCTTTATAGCAGCACTGCAAAAACGCGTGTTCCGTGCTGAGTTCCGCGGTTAGAGCTCTTTGTGTGCTCAGAAGCGAGATGTTCACCAACGCTTAACCACTTCCAACAACTTACCTAATATTCTTGATCTGGTAGTTATCCTTGCGAGGTGCCAAGTATTTATCGACGTAGCTGCCGGTAATAGGGGCGCGTAATTGCAAATTGTTAATGTACCATTCTCAGGAGTGTGTGGGTGGACAAAGAAATTTACATTTTTTTGTAAATTTTGTCAGTTGTGGGGATATAGAATTAAAATGCCAGTATTACAATCGAATTATCGACTTCATTGTAGCTAGCATTTACCCTGTCCCAGTAAGCTTTACATGTACTCTAGTCACTGCACAGCTTGCCCAGACGGGTAGGAAAGATGGTTTGCGGTCTTCTATGTCAGCGACGGACAAATAAGCTTACACCTAGTAAGCACAACAACATGTAAGAAACTAGAAATCTAAACTAGGATTCACACCTGAGAGCGAGGTAACAGCCGAAACCGGTTTGTAAAATGATAAATACTATGGAACATTACACCGGTGTTGTGTGTTTTTTCATTCATAATGTATAAAATATTTTACTAAGAAAGAACGGAACAGTAAATTATCCCCAAACATAAATCATAAATAGGCGGCGCGAACAAAAATGTTGAAGGTTCTCTTCTAAGCAAAATGAAGACACGTCATTGCCCCGATCAGCAAATCAGAAAGTAGCGTTCTAAACAATTTGTTAATTAGATATTAGGAAGGGCATGGTTGGTACGGAATATCAACAAGGAGAGATCAGTATTCTGGCAGGCTAATTGAGCTTCAAATTACATAGAGTGTCAGAAGCTGATGTCGTTGTAGTAGCTGGAAGCAGTCCTCTTCCCCTCGCATCTTCTACAAACTCATCAGCTGCCGGGTCGACTGAAGAGGTCCTAAGACCTACTCTGCTTCAGGTGAAACATGCGTAGATGGTAATCTGGCGTAGTTGTAACTAGCACTGCTCTGTGTTGATAGTGAGTACGTTTTATATAGGAAAATGAGTCGATTACTGTGCAACTAGACTATTCATGGCCATACAATATCTAGGAGCAACCATCTAGACCCATCTTAAGTGGAATGACTACATCAAACAAATAGTAGGAAAAGCGATGCCAGACTGAGATTCATAGAGAGAATCTTAAGGAAGAGTAACTCATACATTGAAGGGTTCCAAGGCGCTTGTTCGACCGTTTCCTGAGTGTTGTTCACTAATATGATATCCTTACTGGGTAGGACTGATAGAGGAGATAGAGAAGAGCGGCGCATTTCGTCACAGGATCGTTTAGTCGATGCGAAAGCGTTACTGAGGTGCTCGACAGACTCCATTGGTAGGCATTATAAGAGAGGCATTGTGTATCACGGAGAGGTATACAACTGAAATTTCGAGAAAGCAGCGCGATGAGTTGGACAACATATTACTTCTTCTCACAAACATCTCGTGTAATGACCGCGACGAGAAACTTCCCGAAATTAGAGTTAATACACAAGCTTACCGACAATCATTCTTCCCACCCGTCATACTCGAGTGGAACAGGATAGGAAGTATGAGTTAGTGGCACCAGAAGTAACCTCCACCTCACACCATAAGGTGGCTTGCGGATTATGATGAAGACGTAGATAGACGTATTTTTTTAAAATTTCAGTTCGTGCATGTTAACTCTGTTACTCTGATTTACTCATTGTGATGATGAGAAGCTAACAACGCGAAACTTTGTCTCTCATAGATGTAGGTGTTAACGAATTATTCTTCTCTGCAGAATATTCTAATAGGCTTCACATAAATGTATGTAACAGCCTAGATGAGGGCTGTTAGCTGAGGTAGCTTGCAAAAGTAAATACGTTTGTGTAGAGAAGGCAAGTGTTTCAAATACATACGTTTACTACGTTTATTATTGTTCTGAATGAGTGTTCAGTGATGATCTGTCTCTATAAGAACAGTGATTGCTACTGATGGGTTCAAACTTTCTCAGCACATAGTCTGAGTCCATGTCGCGTCGAGTTGTTGCCCTATGCTCGGCAAAAGAAGGCCCAACAGATTCAGTGTGGAAGCTGTATATATTTTTCACGTCTTCTCGCCTGCAACTATCAACAACCACCACCAAAAGAGAGCAATGTGTGCCAGGTTGGCGATGCTACATGGAGCAACACACATTCTAGCTTCATGAGCTTAGTAGCCCATTCTAGTTGCCTTCATGAAGTAACACTGCCCGCCAACTAGGCAGTTTCTGGTGCTAAATGTTAAATATCAAAAACAAAGATGAAAAGAGAATTGAAACTTGCTTTACACATTTGCGAAGCAGCTCGGTGAAGGGTTAACGTTTGCTCCGTTTTGTTTTGTTTGTGGAAACTAGTCTAGAACGTTGACACTGTCGCCCGCTGCGGATTCCGCCGTGTATCAGCGGCTGGCGAGACGCAGCGCCGGCGGGCCCTGCTCTAAACACAGTGTCCGGCTCGGCGCCATTGTCCGGAGCACGCAGCCGGCGAGGGCTTTCACCGCACGGCCGCTACTGTAGTATCGGCGCCGGCGGCTGGGCGCGTGTATAAGCTGTGAGCTGTGAGCGGCACACCTCGCCACGCCTCGCCCGCGACAGCTGCGGTTATTAACAGCATGCGCATGCGCCGTCGGCGCTTGCCGCTGCAAAGCCCATTGTGACGCCGCCCGTGTAACTATGTAGCCGACGTCGCCGCGGCGGAGTGAGCCGCTTTTTGCGGACCAGGCGATCGCTCGGCAGTCGGCGTCATCACGCACGCACACCGCCGGGCCATCAGATTCAACAGCTAGCGTGGGACAACAGCACACAATCTCTCTCTCTCTCTCTCTCTCTCTCTCTCTGTCTCACACACACACACACACACACACACACATACACACACGCGCATATACCGTCAAATGGTGCGCAACAATCAGTGTCTATCTCTCCACAAGCAATCTGCACCAAACTCGACTGACACATCGAGAAAAATAAACACCAGCTGTGTTACCTAACACGTTTATGTGTATATTTTCAGTTGTAGCATTAGCGAACTCTGTTCTCAAACTGTACGTATTAGTCCTTTGGTATGATAGATCGATACCACCACCACTGGCGTCATACAGTTGGCAACGGAAATGCATGTTTCCGACAGATGGCGATAGCAGTCGCACGGCGACCCTGCGGATCCAATGATGCGCGCCCGCTGAGTCACGGCTAAGAGCGCCCTCTGCCGCCGCGATATAGGATGGCCAGCAGCAACTACACGGTCCTGTCTAAGTGGCAGTCTTCAGTCTTAGTCAGCCTTCGACAGTTCACTCGTGTCACAGTAGTTCGAGTCTTACACTGCTCTATGTGCTTCAGTTCACTTCTTGTACTAGCTGGACTTTATTGCTGTTTGTTCATTTATAAAGTTTGTTCGAAACTCTAGGAGAAAGCTGCAACTTAATCCACCAGTGGCGTGTAAGGGTGTAGTATCCCCAAACAACGAATTTATATCGTTAATCGCTAGATGGTATGTCGCATGCTTTGTAGTTCAAGGTAGCTGCCACTGATGGCCATAGTGTGATACAGGTGAGTTTCCATAACTTTAGTTGTGAACAGGTCTTTATAAGTTGCTGCTGGAACAAGTTGGAGCACGCTGAGCTTTATTAAACCCCAACATACCGCTCTAGTCCCGCAAGAAGAAAAGTAAGGTAACAATTTTAGTGCATTTTTGAATGTCTTTTCCGTAAGATATAACGTTTAATTGAATAATTACAGCAAATATTGTTACAGATGGATCCTTACGGGCCAGGAGAGGACCAACTGCGAGCGTTGGTTGATGATGTACTTGAAGAGGGGCCTGTCGATTCCGATGATGAAGATGAAGTAGATGTTGTTATTGTTAGTGATCACGACACATCATCAGAGTAGGAATGAGATGAAAATGGTGAAAATAAGGTCAGTGATAGTTATTATCTTGGAAAACACGGAACGACTAAATGGTGTAAAGAATTCCCAGGACCTAATGTTAGAACAAGGTCGCACGATATTATTATTCACCTTCCACGCGTCGTTGGTGATGGTAATCAATGTACTACACCATTAGAATGTTTCAATCTCTTTATATGTCTCGACATTACTGAACAACTTGCTTTGTGTACATTTAGCGTATGGAGAGTCAGAGAGAGAAGTATTCACAACAATACCTACGAAAACCTAAAACGAAACACGAAATGATGGCAGTACTAGGACTTCTGTGTTTAGCAGGGACACACAAGGCACGTAGGTTGAATTTAGAAGATCTTTGGGTATCCGATGGAACTGTGAAAGAGATTTTTCGGCAGTTATGTCCCTCCAAAGATTCCGATTACTCTTGTAGTGTTTTCCTTTTGACGACCAAGATACTCGAGCAGCCAGAAAAGAAGCAAACACACTTGCTCCAATTAGAGATGTTCTTACCCAGTTGTGGGCAACTGTAATAAACATTTCTCTGTCAGTGAATGTCACATTAGCCACGTTTCGTGGGAACTGCTCCTTCAGAAAGGACATACCCACAAAGCCATAAAACTACGGTTTGAATGTATCTGCCCTAGTTGATTCCAGGGTGTATTACACCGTGACTTTGGAAGTCTATGTACGTCAGCATCCGGACGGGCCTTTCCAGTATCACGACATATAATTGGTTCACAAGTTGCAGCCTTCCCTCCAAACTTCTCAAGGAACATAAACTTATGCTGGTTGGTACAATGCAGAAAAACAAGAGAGAGATTCCACCACCATTTGTAAACGCACGAGGTCGAGAAGTTCATTCCAGTATTTTCGGTTTTCATGAGGACAAAACTTTAGTTTCATGTGTCCTCAGAAAGAATAATATGGTATTACTGATGTCAACAATGCATCACGATGCTGCTATTGATGATTCCACATGTGTTACGTCCAAACTGGAGATCAATACTTTCTACAATATTACAAAATGTGGTGCTGATATTGTAAATGAACTTTTTGGCTCATATAATGTATTATGAACGGTGGACGGTAGCCACTGACCTTATCCTTTGCTATAATGAATGTGGCAGGAATTAATACTCAAATAGTTTATGTTTCTAATACAAAAACGAAACATATACGTTGGGAGTTCTTGAAGAATTTGTCTCTTCAGCTTCTTAGGAGCCAAGTGAATCGGAGACAAAATGTATATCTCACTACAGAACTCGCTGTAAGTGACAGCCGATATTCAACAGAACATTTACCTCAAGGACGTCCTAACAAAGTCAGTAAAAACAAAGTGGTTGTGTCTAATGTCGAAGAAATAAAGACTGCAAATCAAATTATGCTTGCAAAAGATGTGACAGATATTTATGCATGGACCATTTCGTACTGATGTGTGATGATTGCGTCAGTAAGGAGAAATTAGGTGATGAATCATGAACATGTTTTCCATAATAAGTGTGTTTGGTACTGTCTACATCAAACACATTTTCTTGACTGTAATCTTGTAATGAATAACAAGTAAATGTATCTCACGTAATTTAGGGTTTTTACGTTTTCCTACATTATATTGATCTCTTTTGTTAATCTGATGTATTCAGTTACTTCAGTACAATAGCTTGCACTTAAAAATTTATCGGTATTGTGTGACTCAATTCGTATGTGACTAATAATTAAAAAAGAAATTCAGTTTTATTATTGTAACTATATATTACTTATATGCAATAATATTAGTAGATAATAATAACTTACAATTGATTAAACCACTGATTTCAGTGCTAAAATATTCAAAATATATATAAAAAAACTACGTGGGGTGTACTACATCCCACACACCACTAGCGTAAGAATTACAGGCCACAGTACTGCCAGGTTAAATAAAAGATGTTTACTCTATTTACATTTCGCTAATCTTTTCTAATGGTGTCCAGCTTCCACTCTGCAGCCCATCTCGCTTTACTGTTGTATACAGAGTAGCACACGGGTTCTGTAAGAAATGCAGATAGATTTCTCCGGGGAGGCCGAGCGGTTCTAGGCGATTCAGTCTGGAACCGCGCTACCGCTACCGTCGCAGGTTCGAATCCTGCCTCGGGCATGGATGTGTGTGATGCCCTTAGGTTATTTAGGTTTAAGTAGTTATAAGTTCTGGGACTGATGACCTCAGATGTTAAGTCCCATAGTGCTCAGAGCCGTTTGAACCATAGATTTCTCAGCACACAAATGAAATTATAGTATAGCATAAACGTTTTTCTAAACTATAGAGGATGAGCTAAAATTTTCCACTGGAAGGCGTTGCTGCTGTGTATGTGCTACATAACGTGACTTCGATGCAGGTATATAAGCACCGACCTGTACGCAAGATACGACCTGTACGCAAGATATTAGTGTGGCATTCGTGTCTCTCTGACAAGCGTGCGGTAGACGCCGAAACGTGAATTATGCTGACGTGATTACCAAATGCCTCCAAAGAGGACCAACGTGCTCTCATTCTTTCCTTGGCTGCCGATGGATTAACACCGGTAAACGTCCATCGGAGAATGAGTAATGTGTATGGGTCAGCATCATGGCCGAATATCACTGTTGTGCGACAAGAGGTGGTGCTGCTTCATGATTTACTCATACCGCAAATGTCGTAGCTCAGAACGCACGACAGCTCAATTCGGAGACACTCGAATACCCTCTCAATAGTCCTGAAACCTCTCTCCCCCCCCCCCCCCCCCCCGCCCCTCGGCACCACAACGCGAGTATCACGCTTTCACTCCCTTGAAAAAGGTCTTGAACGGTTGCCAATTCCTGTCGGACGTGGATGCGTAGCAGGCAGTTAAGGACTTTTTCAAGCAGCAGAACACTTTGTTTTGCGAAACTGCTGTATTCAGTTTGGTGCGTCGGTAGGATCATTGTCCACATGCTGAAAACGATTTAGTCTGATTCGCATATCAATTCTGGATTATACGGTCTTCGAATGGAAACTTTTTGTTCGGCCCTGAGCCGTGTGGCTCGATCAGCGATATTCCCGCCCCCGGTATGGGTCATCTTTCCGGCAGTATGCGCAGAGCAGGCGGTGGCGCCACCTACAAGGCCGATCGGGAGCGAGAGGAAAAGCTGAGGAAGAGGAAGTGGTTTTGGTTTGGGACGCCGAGCAGTAACGGCGTTTTGGGAACTATGGCGGACAGCTAAGGTCCGGTGTCAGCCAGCAAGCAGTGCACGTCTAAAAGGGGCTGTTTACCCGGGTGATGGCGCCGTGGCAAATATCGCCGACGTGTAAAGAGACATTACTGGGAAGCCGTTGCTGTTTTTCCCGCTTGCTTCATGCCTCCTGGCATCAGGATCTGCGGCTGCTGGCTTCGTCGAACAAGCAAGAGGGTAAGGGCCTTGCTTGTCCTGTAAATTGTGGTGGGAATCCACTACTGGGTTCTGTGCGGTTGACTGTAATTTCTTGGGCGACCGTCGCTACTCCTCCTGAGTCTGGCCTTCAGTGTGTTGATTTTAATTGGTTTAGTACGTAATGTTTTAAGGTGTATGTGGTGCGATCATTAACATTTACGAGGGCCTGGAGTGCTGGCCTGGTTATTGTATTTATATCACATATTTCTCTGGATATATTTATCTCTGAATTGTAATAATATTACTGTTACGTTTCTGTCTGAACTAATAGTGTGTCTGAGAGAGACGTGTATAATATTGAAATTAGTACTTTCCTAAATTCTTACAAGTTATTGAGAGGCCAGTTGTTACCGTATATTTAATAGCCTGAAACGGATTCTATTAATGGTGGTACTAGAATTCCTTCAATGACAGTAGATTGATATTGTAATTAATTTCATGCATTAATTTAACTGATGATGTGTTGTAATGAGTTATTGTCTTTCTAGTTATTTAAGGCAGATGTCAATCTGTTGTAGATATCCACTAGTTCTGGGATTTTCTCGTGCCCATTCGTGACCGTTGCTGCTTCCGTCTGGGGTCCATGTCAAGCCTGTACTGGAAACAGCTGAGCGGGTGGGCATCCGTTTTCTGAGCGTAGTTGTTGAATCTCACGAGCTTGTTTGGTCACATGAAATCTTATATGCTAAATTATGTGGTGTCTACCATTTAAGTAGCCTGTTGTGTGCCATGGTATCTGATTGTTGCCTGAACTCTGAATTATTTTGGTAATAACAATCACTGTCGTAATAAAAGAATACACTAGTTAAATTTTAGTAAATTTTTCTTCAGCTTGATTACAATTTAGAGTATATAAAATTTTACTCATTCAGTAAATGCGTAATAGGCCATAAGTGCCGCGTTTTCATGAATGTTTAAAATTGAAGTAATTTATTTCCACCTGAATCGTAATTTTTAAAGATGTGTGGTAGTTTTAAACTTGGTTTTATTTCTCAAGTTCTCTTGTTTAAAGGTGCCAAATAAAATGTTCGGTGCAACTGTCGATGGTGATTGCCTGATGTGTTACTTTGGTCCAGTCCTACCACCCTACAGCCTATTGTGCTGACTTTGTGTCGTTGCACAAAAGGTGGAATTACATGTTGTTTCGACACTTTAGCACGTTATACATTCACGGAAAAAAATCTCAAAACCGAGAAGGAGTTGTGCGACATAAACAAAAGCTGGTAGGCGTGTTTCTGCTTCTAAACTGTGATGTCTGTCCAAGTTTCTCGTCAGTCGCATAAGAGTGGCGCTGGTAGCCTCACTACGAGGATGAAAGTCCTGTTTGCTTTAAACACACGCTGTAACGGTTGTTAGCGTTAGTTCCCTTTGAGACTGAACGTGGTGAGTTGATGTTGGTCAAGAAGCTTTTAATGCGAGAGAGACGCCATTTCAGCATCTCACTGAGTTTGAACGAGGTCGTGTAATAGGGTTACGAAAAGCTGTACCCTCCTTCCCTCTGTTGTGTTGTCAAGTTGGTTCTCCCTCAGTGCCAATGACAGCCGTGTCTTGGTTTGGTTAGGAGGAGGCCAGTTGAGGGCCTGCAACCAACCTGTCTGTGTGACAGACCAACTGGACCTGCACCTGGAGTTATGCTCTGGGTTGATATTTCGTATGACACCAGGAGCATTCTTACGGTTGTTCCACGCACCCTGACTGCGTATTTGTAAGCCTGTCTTGTGATTCGACCTGTTGTGCTGCCCTTCATGAACAGCATTCCAGGGACTGTTTTCCAACAGGTTAATGCTCGCTCACACAGGGTGTTACAAAAAGGTACGGCCAAACTCTCAGGAAACATTCCTCACACACAAATAAAGAAAATAAGTTATGTGGACATGTTTCCGGAAACGCTTAATTTCCATGTTAGAGCTCATTTTAGTTTCGTCAGTATGTACTGTACTTTCTCGATTCACCGCCAGTTGGCCCAATTGAAGGACGGTAATGTTGACTTCGGTGCTTGTGTTGACATGCGACTCATTCCTCTACAGTACTAGCATCAAGCACATCGGTACGTAGCATCAACAGGTTAGTGTTCATCATGAACGTGGTTTTGCAGTCAGTGCAATGTTTACAAATGCGGAGTTGGCAGATGCCCATTTGATGTATGGATTAGCACGGGGCAATAGCCGTGGCGCGGTACGTTTGTATCGAGACAGATTTCCAGAACGAAGATGTCCCGACAGGAAGACGTTCGAAGCAATTGATCGGTGTCTTAGGGAGCACAGAACATTCCAGCCTATGACTCGCGATTGGGAAAGACCTAGAAAACGAGGACACCTGCAATGGACGAGGCAATTCTTCGTGCAGTTGACGATAACCCTAATATCAACGTCAGAGAAGTTGCTGCTGTACAAGGTAACGTTTGAAACGTCCCCTTTGAAAAATAGTACTTGACTGTGCTTAAACTGACACACAATATTTTTGGCGCAACGCAATCTGACTTTCAGTAATCCCTACAAAAGAATGGCCCTGACTAACATTAACCTATACGTTTCACAAATCACTTACCTCACAAAAATCTTCGTTACTCGAACTACTGCAAAACAGCGAGCGCCACTACTGCCAGCTAAATAAAAGATTCAAACTATGGAAGGCACTAACTACTGATAGGCATAGTTAGCAAAAGATAGATTTTGATAGAGAACAAACAATGTATTTACCATAATAGTCATAATATATATAGCAGTTCATGACATCCATTCTTACAAATGTCAAAACTCCGCCATTTCTCTCACCACATCCACCACTGCTGGCGGCTCACCTCCAACTGCGCAACGCTACGCGCTGTTAACATCCAGCTGCCCAACACTACAATGGCAGACAACAATGCAAACTAGCCACAGACTGCACACAGCACAGCCAGTGATTTTCATACAGAGCTCTACGTGGCGTTACCAATAAGAAAACCTAAACAGCCTACTTACATAGCCCCAATGCTCCCCACAAAAAATTTTACAAATTGTTTTGGGCACTGGCCAATACATATCTGTTAAAAAAATTTCACAATTACAATAACAAAGAAATCATATGCACACACTTATTGATACAATGGCCATTACTGCCAGCTAAATAAAAGATTCAAACTACTGAAGGCACTAACTACTGATAGGCATAGTTAGCAAATGAAAGATTTTGATAGAGAACAAACAATGTATTTACCTTAATAGTGTTCAAAGATCATAATATGTATAGCAGTTCATGACATCCATTCTTACAAATGTACTGTTTCTGATGGACACACGTCCAGATCATCCGCTCTCAAAATTCCTCCATTTCTCTCCCCACATCCACCACTGCTGGCGGCTCACCTCCAACTGCGCAACGCTATGCGCTGTTAACATCCAGCTGCCCAACACTACAATAGCCAACAACAATGCAAACCAGCCACAGACTGCACACATCACAGCCAGTGATTTTCATACAGAGCGCTACGTGGTGTTACCAATATATAAAACCTAAACAGCCTACTTACACGTTGACCACGTCACTGTATGGAGAGTGCTACGGGAGAACCAGTTGTTTCCGTACCATGTACAGCGTGTGCAGGCACTATCAGCAGCTGATTGGCCTCCACGGGTACACTTCTGCGAATGGTTCATCCAACAATGTGTCAATCCTCATTTCAGTGCAAATGTTCTCTTTACGGATGAGGCTTCATTCCAACGTGATCAAATTGTAAATTTTCACAATCAACATGTGTGGGCTGACGAGAATCTGCACGCAATCGTGCAATCACGTCATCAACACAGATTTTCTGTGCACGTTCGGGCAGGCATTGTTGGTGATGTCATGATTGGGCCCCATGTTCTTCCACCTACGCTCAATGGAGCACGTTATCATGATTTCATACGGGATACTCTACCTGTGCTGCTAGAACATGTGCCTTTACAAGTCCGACACAACATATGGTTCATGCACGATGGAGCTCCTGCACATTTCAGTCGAAGTATTCGTACGCTTCTCAACAACAGATTCGGTGACTGATGGATTGGTAGAGGCGGACCAATTCCATGGCCTCCACGCTCTCCTGACCTCGACCCTCTTAACTTTCATTTATGGGGGCATTTGAAAGCTCTTGTCTACGCAACCCCGGTACCAAATGTAGAGACTCTTCGTGCTCGTACTGTGGACGGCTGTGATACAATACGCCATTCTCCAGGGATGCATCAGCGCATCAGGGATTCCATGCGACTGAGGGTGGATGCATGTAACCTCGTTAACGGAGGACATTTTGAACATTTCATGTAACAAAGTGTTTGAAGTCACGCTGGTACGTTCTGTTGCTGTGTGTTTCCATTCCGTGATTAATGTGATTTGCAGAGAAGTAATAAAATGAGCTCTAACATGGAAAGTAAGCGTTTCCGGACACATGTCCACATAACATTTTTTTTTTTCTTTGTGTGTGAGGAATGTTTCCTGAAAGTTTGGCCGTACCTTTTTGTAACACCTTGTATACCGGCGTTTTAACCGAACAGGCTCCACAGGTTGTCCACGTGTTGCCTTGGTCCCCTGTCCGATCACCAGATCTGTCTCCGGTCGAGCACATATGGATCATCATCGGACGAAAACTCCAACGTCATCCGCTAACGGCATTAATCGTCCCTGTATTGATCGACCAAGTGCAACAGGCATGGAACTCCTTACCCCAAGCTGACATCCGGCACCTGTACAACACACTGCTGCACATATGCATTCCTGCTGTCAACATTGTCCATTACATCGATTATTAATGTACCCGCATTTCACTTTTGCAACGCCGTATCTGTCGCTTACATTCACCTGTGATCTTGCAATGTTAATCACTTATATCTGTTGCCTACAAAAAATACTAGGGCTATTCGGAAAGTAAGGGAAACCACAGTGAAAATCAAAACTGTTTTATTTTCAACAGTTAGCAACAACTTCCAGTCCGCATCTCGTGGTCGTGCGGTAGCGTTCTCGCTTCCCGCGCCCGGGTTCCCGGGTTCGATTACCGGCGGGGTCAGGGATTTTCTCTGCCTCGTGATGACTGGGTATTGTGTGATGTCCTTAGGTTAGTTAGGTATAAGTAGTTCTAAGTTCTAGGGGACTGATGACCATAGATGTTAAGTCCCATTGTGCTCAGAGCCATTTGAACAACTTCCAGCTACTTATCTCCATAGTCGCCGATCCGACTTACACATTTGTCGTAGCGTTGTACCAACTTCCCAATAACCTCGTTATAGAAGGCAGCTGCCAGTGCTTTCCGCCAATTCTCTACGCTGGCCTACATCTCGTCTGTGCCAAAGTGTTGTCTTCATAGCCAGCGGTTCAAGTGAGCAGAGATGAAACTCAGAGGGAGACAATTACAGGATGTATTGTGGGTAATCAAGCACTTCCAATTGAACACGATGCAGGAGCATCTTTATTGCCCCTGCAGAATGCGGCTGAGAATCGTCTTGAAGAAGAAACCGCACAACAGTTATGTAATTTTGGCTGCATAGCTTCAGGCGAAATTTCTCACCAGGCCGTCACACTTGTTCTAGGTATCTTTATGTGCTTCCTGTGTGCTCAGAACTAAAACGAACGAAACTAAAACGAACGACGTAAGTCGATCGATGGGCATACTAGAGACACTGCCCAACACACCTGTGTGCACAATCTTGTCCGATTTTCACTGTGGTTTCCATTTCGCGACCGATCATTCCTTAGTTTCCGAATAACCCTCGTATATTCCCGCAGTTTAATTACTCTACATTAATTATTTTTTGATGTTGCAATTTTTTCCGTCAGTGTATGTTCAAATAGAAAAAACAGAAGTTCATTATTGTTTTTTTGTGTTTTTCTGCCGCAAAAATATTTGTCATATGTTGTGGAGAAAGGGAGGCCTAGCGAGACAGGAGGCGAGTGACAACTGGGTATGAAAGATGAAAACCACCTAGGTTGTCTTTCGACGACGAGATTGGTATGTGTGAGTTGGCGATGTAAACTTGAAATAGACTATTAAAATCTGCGGCATTTGTGTGATTATTCAAGAGTCAATATTCTTTGCTTTAGATATGCAATTAGGCTGTCTATAATTTTCTATAACTTGTACAGAGACAGAAAAGTTAAGAAGGCGTATGTGCATAAAAAGGTAGTTATTATTTGCAGTAATATATATTACGGTTTATTATAGACGTAAACAGATGAATTATGACAGTACCTGGAGCGCAAGATGGAGCGTCAGGACGCCGGGAATAGGTCACAGACGATGCTTCTTGTCCTGTTTCTCCATGTTTTGCTCTAGCTGCTACAATAAATTATTACATTACATTCCCCACCTCCTCAGATAAATCTAGTCTCCCGATTTCCGTTGAGAAGTACCTGTAACATAAGCACTAATTTATTTACAACTATTTACACTTCCGTAGTAGGCTGTAATACATGTATAGTACATGCACTATCGACTGTCTAGGATGAATATGTACCTGTGAAAGAAATTACCAGCTGCTGTCAGTTACCATATTGCTGTAGAAAGAGCGAAAATTCGAATACGATCATAAAAGGTGTCGCTGTAGTGTGCATCCTTTCGTAAAATGACGGAATATGGTCAATTTTTACTTATAATTAAGAGTAATTTGAAAATAACATGAAATACGTGTGTTACAAAAGTAAGTAAAAAATTTGTAGAGTAATGTTTTGTCTTAATGTGAGACGTGTAATGTGTTACTTATACATGACGATGTATGCAGACAACTTAGTGGTTTTCTATGTTGGTTTTACAAGTGCTTGAAAATGACGCTTAGCTAATCGCACGATTAAATAAACATCTCATTACAGCCTACTACGGACCATGCTTACGTTTATTAAGCATCTGGAGGCTGTGCATCGCCACAAATACAAACTTTTGAATTACACTTCGTGACTCCTACTTCTCTCGCTGTCCTTTTCATTACTTACTCTTCTTCTCGTCCTCGCTGGCACTTGGTTCACACACGGAGTTTTCTTTCATGGCTAATTCTGTCCTGTATCAGAGTCTTCCTCATTGGTGTCGCTATTATTGGTTTCATCCGCAGTATGACTGTTGGCAGCTACGGAATTTGGCCCACTTTCCACATGAAATGGTCGTATTCAGCCACTATTATGGCTAAAATCATGCAGGCACTTGATGATGAGCTTCCTATAGTTACGAGCTCGCATTGTTGTTCTGTATTAAACCTTTTTACCTGATCTGAAAGGTGCTCTATTGGTATGCAACCATTTTGTGCACCTAACATCTGATCTAGTGGGGTGAAAAGGATCAGGTCTGAAGTGTTATTTAGAAAAGTCCAGTTTTCAGTGGGTAGGATCTCTAGAGGTAGGTTGGGTGAGTAAATTAATATGTGAGTGATATTTAAGTTGTTGGGTTCAGCAATGACAGTGGGTAACCGAAAAGCTGGTCTGGAAAAATCGCATCGAGTGTCATTGATCAATAACCCTTGACCCTGTAATTTTATGTGCTGTATTCCACTGTAACGTCCTTGATGACAAGTAAACGTAATAGTTTGGTTTATTTTGGGGGCATACAGTTAGGTTATCGGTTCCAGTAAACATAACAACTACCAGATGAGTACAATGAATTTGTAGCTAATGTGAGGTGTCAGCTGGCTTGGTCTATTCTTAGTTATAGCAACCGCATTTATAGGATACGTTTTACCTTTGTTTTTTATCATTGGTTGCAGTCCAGTGGTGTCTTATTTCCTCTTCGGTTACCGCCATAACGTTGCTGTCTTCTCTCCGTGAGTGGCAGCAACATGTATCGATACTACTACTGTTGTGTTATCTTTGGTGTGGCGGATACATTTTCCAGGTGTGCTGTGTGTCGTAGTCGGTCAGTTGGGGCAGAGCAACGAGGCAGTCTCTGTGGCGCACGGTCAGGCCGGAGCCGCTGGCGGCATGCAAGCGTGCTTGCAGTTGTGAGGCGCTTTTTGCGAGAGTTACGAAGTTCGTCGCCCACCGATCCAGGACACTAAAGTTGAGTGCTCACTTAACCTACTATCAAGCCTCAACTTCATTTGATCCTGGTTGTCGCTTTCTGGGATATTCCCAAGACCAACAACGTGTGTGCATTGAAGTCGGCTAGAATTGCAGCCATCTTCCTGTGTCGGGTTTAATTTAATTCATTCCTTCATTAATGAATTGTACCAGCGGTATTTTGTGCCTTGTGGCCGTTGACGTTCCGGTGACCAGCCCTGGTCGTTGACGTAGTTTTCGGCAGTGTATTTTCCTCGTCGTGTTGATGCTGTCCAGCAGGTAGTTTTGGGTGCTTATTCTGACTTGGCTGAATTGGGCACCAGTGTCTAGAACGTTTTGCTATTGGCATCTTGTTGTCGTTTTGCTGGTCGGGTGGAGTAGAACTGATCTTGTTGGTTGGCTCGTCGGCAGGCTTTCGGTTGGGTTGCCTTCCGATTAAGAGGTTGTCGGTCTGGCTGCCTGTCTCATCTAAACGTGCGTTAGCGTTACCTTCCGAGGCCGATCTTTGGAACCCTCTGGGCGCTGCTCCTTATGTTTTACATAGTGATTTCCTTTTTAGTCTTAAGTATTCTGTGTGGCCTTCAGCTGAGTTTTAGCTTATTAAAATTGGAAGGCTTTTCTTCTTAGGCCTTAAGCCACAAAAGAATTGTTTCTTTTTTGGTATGTGGCCTTCAGCCCAGTTCTATGGGAAAAATTTAAGCTAAAGCTTTCGGCCTTTTTATATTGAAGATAATTAATTTTTCTAAAGAAGTGAAACCTCCAGAAGAACTCCTGTACATCAATTCCTTGCTTAGGACTTGTGTCCTGGATTTTCGATGTGGCCTTCAGCCGATCTAAATTAAATAAAAGGAGGTCTTTCGTTAAAACCTTGAGAGTTTTGATTCTTGCTTGAGTGATTGTGTGATAAACTTTATATATTGAGTGCAACTGACAGTAACTTATTTTGGCCCTTTTCCACAAATATAACCGCATCCACTGTGTCCTGCTAGCTCAGGGATTTCAATCTTATTTGTTTTATGTCATGTATCGATACTACCCCAGAGGCATCGCGAAAATGGTAACGCGACATCAAGTTTCCGATAGTGGTCACACGGGGTATACCGGACCCAGTGTGTGCAGCCTCTGAACAACGCCGCCACTGGCTGCGTACTGCGAGCGCCCTCTGTTTCTGCGATACGGAACGCCCGGCAGTAGCCTCTCAGCCCACTTGTACTCCGAACCACTTCGCTATGGGACACTAAGCTGATGCTGCCCAGTCGTGACTCTCACATCATAGTTCGTGCCATGGTGCACAGAACATTTTCCTTGGAGACGCTGTAATACCTGCACTCTGTTTCTTGCTGCATTATTTGCAATGAGTCTTCGTGCATGTCGAGAAATACAAATAAAGTAAGTCTTCTGTTTGTTGTGTTAACTGGTTTGTTAATCAGTTCTGCTCCTGTCCAGATTTCCGAAGACGACAGTAGACGCACCCCTCTGTAGGCCACAGCTCCTTACCATCGTGTATGAAGTTGTACACAACATTATTAAGTGAACATTATTAGGGGCGATGCAGGTAAGCATGAAAGTATTGGTATCACACCTCACACAGTCATATTAATGAAGGGATCTGTGAAACTACAAAAGGAAACTAATGGTCACTATCACAAGGGTCAAGGGATTAGCAAATGTAAACTATAGTGCGTGGATACATAGAAGAATGATACGACGCTACGTCGTGAATGTGGCCAATGACTGCGATGAGGGTTAGTGTTTCAAAGCAAGAGCCTCAGGAGAGCAGAAACAGTCACCAATACTTTCAGCCAAGTATATGATGGGTGCAGCTATCTGGCTGCCCAAATTAGATCTGCAAAATGAAGCCCTGACACAACTAACTGACTTCACATTCAGTGGCTGCAATCATGCACATACTTACTCAAGCTGCGAGAGGGTATAAGACTGCTGCACAGGTGGTTGAAAACTATAAGCCCTGCTCGGCCTTTATTCTGCTCTAAAAAGGAGACATATCTTTCTGCAGCTCTCAGCAATGACCTGAAGCATGTGTGAACATTTTAGGTTATGCTTTACCTTATGCTTTACCGTGACTGTTATTGACATTAAATGAAACAACAAGTTTACTGTTGCCAGTCACTGTTTATTTATCTCCGCGACGCGTTTCAAATGTTTAAACTGCCATCATCAGGTGGATTTACATTTGTTAGTATGATATTTGTGTGTGTGTTGTGAGACGATTTTTTGGAGGAATTTGGGGCACTCTCTAATCGATAAATGCTCTGAAATAGTGTTTCGTTTCTCCACTAGACAGTCCACAATTCCTCCATAAAATCCTAACACAAAGCACACACAAATATCATAGTAACAAATGCAAATCCCCCTGATGATAGAGGTTTAAACCTTTGAAACGCGTCGCGGAGTTAAATATACAGTGACTGGTAACAGTAAACTTGTTGTTTCATTTAATGAAGTAAGTGTGTCTATGGCTGACTTCCAGAAAGTGTGTTCTCTTCAATCTCACTGCTTAAGTGTGTACTATGGCGGCCTAAGGCGAAATTTCCTCTGACCTTACTCTAAAAAACTTAGCTTGTTCTGCCAGCATTGAACTCTCGCCAATCAACTGCATCAGACCTTGTGAGCTACAACCATTGATTATGGTTTAACGAATTCCTACTCGTGAGGATTCTGACGTGGTTAACCAATAAAATCTATTTCTCCTATGACGCAGGAAAGAAGAAAGAAAATACTTCCCACTACATGACAGACTTTCAGTCACAGACAATCAAAAGTCGTGCACAGGTGGGAACTCGCCTCCACTACCGATATAGTTACTACGATTCAACCTAAGAATCCCTTATTGGAACTTGAACAAACATTGCAGCAGGCCATGCCTCTGTTTAATTTCTGCTCTCACACTTCATTGCCTTGTGTTTTCTCCTGTTTAGCTTCTTATAGTAGCTAAAAAGGATTCCTTTTTGCTTCTCACATACTGCAGTTTTATGGAGCCCCAGCCACCCTCCTTAATTTTCCAGCTGGGCAGGATAGCGTCTCCCTCTGCACTCTGCCTGCATGGAGAACAGATTTCAGCAGCAAACAACTTTATGAGTGTTTCATTCCCCTAAATGAACTTCCCTTTGGGAGCCGGCTAAAGGATCCAAGACTGCCGAAATAATAAGACTCCCACACTGCGCCAAGAACAAACGAGAAATAGAAATAATTAGAAATTAAATCGTTGGCAGTGGTGAATACTGCCTTCAGTTGCCACGCAGCATGAATGATTTGACTTGACTGACTATTGGAACTGCATATTAAATTATAATATATACATATGTAAATACATTAATCGTTGTTACATAGATAATGAATACGACATTTCGTAATGATGTGGAACGCATCACTTTAACATAAATTTTCTTTACACAAATTGATTAATTAATTTTTTTACAGTTACTACTTCATATCTAAGAATTCATCTATTGGGCAGGAGTTGTCATTCAGAAATTCTTTTAATTTGCTTTTAAATTTTGGTTGGCTGTGTGTCAGACTTTCAATACCATTTGGCAAATGACCAAAGATTTCTGTGGCAGCATAATTCACCCCTTTCTGTGGCAAAGTGAGATTAAATCCAGAATAGTGAATATCATCCTTTCTTCTAGTGTTGTAGCTATGCACTTCACTGTTATTTTTGAATTTGGATGGGTTATTAATGACAAATTTCATAAGTGAATATATGCAGTGCGAAGGTACTGTGAACATTCCGAGTTCCTTAAATAAATGTCTGCAAGGTGATCTTGGGTGGGCTCCAGCTATTATTCTGATTACACGCTTTTGTGCAATGAATACTTTCTCTCTTAATAACGAATTGCCCCAAAATATGATGCCAAATGAAAGCAATGAATGAAAATAGGCATAGTAGGCTAATTTACTGATATGTTTATCACCAAAATTTGCAATAACCCTAATAGCATAAGTAGCTGAACCTAACCATTTCAGCAGATCATCGATGTGTTTCTTCCAACTCAATTTCTCATCAATGCACACACCGAGAAATTTTGAGTATTCTACCTTAGCAACAGACTTCCGTTCATAGTCTATATTTATCAATGGTGTTATGCCATTTGCTGTACAGAATTGTATAAACTGTGTTTTCTCAAAATTTAGCGAGAGTCCATTTGCAGAGAACCACTTAATAATTTTCTGAAAGACATTATTTGCAATTTCCTCAGCTGATTCTTGCTTGTTGGGTGTGATTACTATACTTGTATCATTGGCAAAAAGAACTAACTTTGCATCTTCATGACTATAGACTGGCAAGTCGTTAATATATATTAAGAACAATAAGGGACCCAAGAGTGTACCCTGTGGGACACCATTCTTGATACCTCCCCAGTTAGAGGACTCTGCTGGTTTTTGTAGACTATCTGTACTGTAAATTTCAACCTTCTGCATTATTCCAGTTAAGTATGAATTAAACAATGTGTGCACTGTCCCACTCATACCACAATGCTTAAGCTTATCTAGAAGAATTTCATGATTCACACAATCAGAAGCCTTTGAGAAATCACAAAATATCCCAATGGGTGATGTTCGGCTACTCATTGCATTTAATATTTGATCTGTGAAAGCATATATAGCATTTGCCTTTGAAAAGTCTTTCTGAAAACCAAACTGACATTTTGCCAGTACTTCATTTTTACAAATATGTGATGCTACTCTTGAATACATTACTTTTTCACGAATTTTGTATAATGCTGTCAGAAGTGAGATTGGGCAGTAGTTGTTAGCATCAGATCTACCCCCTTTTTTATGCAATGGTTTAACAATAGCATATTTCAGTCTATCTAGAAAAATTCTCTGTTTCAGTTACTACTACATTTGTGGCTGAGAATCCTACTTATTTGTTGGGAACAAGCTTTCAGTACTCTGTTGGAAATGCAATCAATTCCATGTGAGATTTTACTTTTGACTGAATTTATTATTTTCCCAATTACAGTAGGCGAGGTGGTTTGAATTTCAATTTTATCAAATTGCTTAGGCACTGCTTCTTCCATATACTGCCTTGCATTTTCTAATGAATAGCTTGAACCTATTTTCTCTACAACACTTAAAAAATGATTATTAAAAATGTTTTCTACTTCTGGCTTCTTGTTAACAAACTTTTCATTGTGATTGATAGAAATACAGTCTTCCTGTGCTCTCAGTTGCCCTTTTTCCCTTTTCACAAAATTCCAAATTGTTTTAATTTTGTTATCAGATGTGCTAATCTCAGACATAATGCACATACTTCTGGACTTTTTAATAACTTTTCTTAATATAGTGCAGTAGTTTTTATAATGATTCATTGTTTTGGGATCATTACTCCTCCTAGCTATTAGATACATTTCCATTATCTGTTTACAAGATATTTTTATCCCTTTAGTAAGCCATGGCTTTTTACATGGTTTCTTACAATTATATTTCACTGTTTTCTCAGAGAAACTGTTTTCAAATATGCTCACAACGGTATTGTGAAAAAGGTTAAATTTTAAATTAGCATCATGTTCCCTGTACACCTCACCCCACTCTGTTACAAGCTTTCCCTAAAATTCTGAAGTGTTAAATCGTTAATGGAATGCACTATTTTGGAGGACTGTTTTGCATTACTGTATGGAGCTATGTCATATACTGTAACTAGCTGTGCATCATGATCAGACCATTCTTAACAGGAAAAGTTTTTATTTGATTAAATTTATCTTGGTCTATGAAAATGTTATCTATCAGTGTGCTGCTTTCCTGTACCACCCGAGTAGGAAAATCAATAACTGATGTCAATTTGAAAGAACCAAGTAATACTTCAAGGTCAAGCTTTCTATCTGACTCTTTCAGAATATCTACGTTGAAATCCCCACAAACAATAATTTACTTTCCTTTGTCTGACAGGTAGCACAACAAAGAATATAACTTTTCCAAAAATAGTCGAAAAATTTCCCAATGGGAACGTATACAAGGCCGCAATTATAAAAGTGCCTTTATTTACTTTAAGCTCACATGCACATGCTTCTATGTGTTGCTAAACGCAAAATTTTTTCGTTTCGAAATTTTTCACACTATGACTGATTTTAACATATATGGCAACTCCTCCTCTCCCATAGTGTCTCTGCTTACATGTGCTGAAAGCTTATATCCACCTACATTTACCATTTCTACACCTGTGACTATATGATGTTCAGACACGCATAGTACATCTATTCCACCCTCAGTTTCTAAATCTCCTATACGAACAAGAAGCTCATCTACTTCGTTTTTTAATCCCCTGAAATTCTGATGCAACATATTAACTTTATTTTTTACTGTGCTTTCATGTGAATCTTGTGATGTACTAACATTATTTGTCTCTGTACTGTTGTGGGAATCTCGTGATATATTCACATCTCTAGTACCTGCCTGTCTGAACTTTTCATTAAACTTAATTTCAATCAATGTATGATGATTGATCTTAGCCCAAAAAAGGATTCCCATGAGTTTCAGTGCACCCTTAAAGATTTTGGTATCATCCCAGCCAGTTTATCCTTCCCTTTCCTACTGAGATGCAGGCCATGTCCTGTGAAGTCCCACCTACCAATACCATCAACAGGAACCAAATCTTTGCTTGACAAAGTAGCCGCCTGAAGCAGCTGATTTAGCTCCATATTGACCCTCCTGACAGAGCTGTTCAATTGGGCCTGGTCATACCGCATGAAAGCAGGAACCGAGCCATCGTTTGTATGGTTCGTTGCAGATGCTATTTTTACCAGGTCACACTCAATATTGTAACCCTGATCCCTATCAATACTGTTTCCCGCACCACCCACTACCACAACATGATCCTGTTTTGTAAAACCTTTGCACAATGATCCTAGATGCTCTATCCCTTGGCTAAGACATGCACTGAGCTTGAAAATACTTGTGACCTTGTATCTGTCACCTAATTTTTCCTGCAAAATCTGGCCCACACCTCTTCCGTGGCTACTACCTAACAACAGAACTTTCCTCCTACTTTCTACTTTTTTTGCAACCGTTGGTTTCCTAGTGAAAGTCTGTTCAATGCTGACTAAACTTACATCTACTTGAGCCTCTTCCTTAGCTGAATGAGGTAGCAAGGCAAATCTGTTGTTTGTGCCTATGATGAAACTGTCTGATACTGTTCTCTTTCTCTGCCCCCTGTTCCTTGCTACCACTTCGTACCTGTCTTCACCCTCCTCCCCCCTTAACCTCCTCCCTAGCACTGCCCAGTTCAGCCTGAAGGGATCTAATCTTCCCTTCCTGTTCTGCTATTTTCCTATACCTGGAACATAATCTACAATGCCATGGAAGACACCCATTTACTTCCCCGATTCCCATGTCACTACATTCACCCCAATGTAACCATTTGTCACAACAGCTGCACAGAACCCCAGAACTGACTTTCCTACGGCAGCTCAAACATTTCTCGCTCATGGTTGTTTACAATATTTTTTACAAAATTTATCTAGGCAATAACAATAACATTCTATTAACTACAGATCACAAAAGCCACTAAAGTTATGTGGAACACTAATATACGTGTATACTATTAATATAGTACCATAATGCAGTTAAACTAAGGTTAAAAATAAAAAATTGTATACCCGAAAAATTAGGCCTAAGATCGTGTATGCGTGATATATACTTTACGATTTTTGAAAGGAAATATACGATAGATCTTAAAACCTTTAATTGCCCGCGTAGATACGGTACTACTAAATATATGTGTAACGAAAAAAACCTAAATTCTTCAGGTAATAGTTAAAGAAATGTCTTAAATTTGTATGTAAACCTACGTCAAAAATACACCGAAACCGGCCCTTATGTTTTTTTTTTCGAGTGAAACCTTAAATAGATAATATAAAACAGACTCTAATTAACTTCGTTACGGTGTAACATTAACTTAATTGACAGTTATTATAGAATTAATTACTTATCTTGACGAGCTTAATATTCAAGCGTGTGCGATCTGCACCAGTGCTGCCATCATCTCCTGAATAAAACATGGGATGGGTTGTTACTGTTGTATAGGGCAGATGGGATCGGTCTCAATCAACAGCACAATAATTCCTGCATGAAGAGCAGTGTGTGGACTCTTTGTTTAACTCTAGTCTTCACCTTACATGAATTAACTGACGTAACAAACAAACTTAGAAGTTAAATACGTGTAAATAATGCTCACACATACACACACACATCCTCAGTGTGCCTGCAGAGCATAAGCAATTATTTTCACATGACCTAAACACACACTCATCTTAAAATAATTAAGCAATTGCACTACGTAGCACTGATGTTGCCTACCACCCTAAGCAGTAAGGTTCTATTACCATTAAGTATATTGCAAGTTGCAGCCAAAATTTCTTTAGTCAGTATTTGCACAAAATGTTTCTTTTATGTTCACTCGAGAGTACTTTCGCAGAGCATCACTCTATAGAACTCAGTACTTCCGAAAACGTAAACATAGCCATAACATATATGTTGTTGTTGTTGTGGTCTTCAGTCCTGAGACTGGTTTGATGCAGCTCTCCATGCTACCCTATCCTGTGCAAGCTTCTTCATCTCCCAGTACTTACTGCAACCCACATCCTTCTGAATCTGCTTAGTGTATTCATCTCTTGGTCTCCCTCTACGATTTTTACCCTCCACACTGCCCTCCAATGCTAAATTTGTCATCCCTTGATGCCTCAGAACATGTCCTACTAACCGGTCCCCTCTTTTTGTCAAGTTGTGCGACATACTCCTCTTCTCCCCAATTCTATTCAATACTTCATCATTAGTTATGTGATCTACCCATCTAATCTTCAGCATTCTTCTGTAGCACCACATTTCGACAGCTTCTATTCTCTTCTTGTCCAAACTGTCTATCGTCCATGTTTCACTTCCATACATGGCTACACTCCATACATATACTTTCAGAAACGACTTCCTGACACTTGAATCAATACTCGATGTTAACAAATTTCTCTTCTTCAGAAACGCTTTCCTTGCCATTGCCAGTCTACATTTTATATCTTCTCTACTTCGACCATCATCAGTTATTTTGCTCCCCAAGTAGCAAAACTCCTTTACTACTTTAAGTGTCTCATTTCCTAATCTAATTCCCTCAGTATCACCCGACGTAATTCGACTACATTCCATTATCCTCGTATTGCTTTTGTTGATGTTCATCTTATATCTTCCTTTCAAGACACTGTCCATTCTGTTCCACTGCTCTTCCAAGTCCTTTGCTGTCTCTGATAGAATTACAATGTCATCGGTGAACCTCAATGTTTTTATTTCTTCTCCATGGATTTTAATACCTACTCCGAATTTTTCTTTTGTTTCCTTTACTGCTTGCTCAATATACAGATTGAATAACATTGGGGAGAGGCTACAACCCTGTCTCACTCCCTTACCAACCACTGCTTCCCTTTCACGCCCCTCGACTCTTATAACTAGCATCTGGTTTCTGTAAAAATTGTAAATAGCCTTTCGCTCCCTGTATTTTACCCCTGCCACCTTTAGGATTTGAAAGAGAGTGTTCCAGTCAACATTATCAAAAGCTTTCTCTAAGTCTACAAATGCTAGAAACGTAGGTTTGCCTTTCCTTAATCTTTCTTCTAAGATAAGTCGTAGGGTCATTATTTCCTCACGTGTTCCAACATTTCTACAGAATCCAAACTGATCTTCCCCGAAGTCGGCTTCTACCAGTTTTTCCATTCGTCTGTAAGGAATTCGCGTTAGTATTTTGCAGCTGTGACTTATTAAACTGATAGTTCGGTAATTTTCACATCTGTCAACACCTGCTTTCTTTGGGATTGGAATTATTATATTCTTCTTGAAGTCTGAGGGTATTTCGCCTGTCTCATTCATCTTGCTCACTAGATGGTAGAGTTTTGTCAGGGCTGGCTCTCCCAAGGCCGTCAGTAGTTGTAATGGAATGTTGTCTACTCCTGGGGCTTTGTTTCGACTCAGGTCTTTCAGTGCTCTGTCAAACTCTTCACGCAGTATCCTATCTCCCATTTCATCTTCATCTACATCCTCTTACATTTCGATAATATTGACCTCGAGTACATCGCCCTTGTATATACCCTCTATATACTCCTTCCACTTTCCTGCTTTCCCTTCTTTGCTTAGAACTGGGTTTCCATCTGAGCTCTTGATATTCATACAAGTGGTTCTCTTTTCTCCAAAGGTCTCTTTAATTTTCCTGTAGGCAGTATCTATCTTACCCCTAGTGAGGTAAGCCTCTACATCCTTACATTTGTCCTCTAGCCATCCCTGCTTAGCAGTTTTGCACTTCCTGTCGATCTCATTTTTGAGACGTTTGTATTCCTTTTTGCCTGCTTCATTTACTGCATTTTTATATTTTCTCCTTTCGTCAATTAAATTCAATATTTCTTCTGTCACCCAAGGATTTCTACTAGCCCTCGTCTTTTTACCTACTTGATCCTCTGCTGCCTTCACTACTTCATCCCTCAAAGCTACCCATTCTTCTTCTACTGTACTTCTTTCCCCCATTCCTGTCAATTGTTCCCTCACGGTCTCCCTGAAACTCTGTACAACCTCTGGTTCTTTCAGTTTATCCAGGTCCCATCTCCTTAAATTCCCACCTTTTTGCAGTTTCTTCAGTTTTAATCTGCAGTTCATAACCAATAGATTGTGGTCAGAGTCCACATCTGCCCCTGGAAATGTCTTACAATTTAATACCTGGTTCCTAAATCTCTGTCTTACCATTATATAATCTATCTGATACCTTCTAGTATCTCCAGGATTCTTCCATGTATATAACCTTCTTTCATGATTCTTGAACCAAGTGTTAGCTATGATTATGTCACGCTCTGTGCAAAACTCTACGGCGGCTTCCTCTTTCATTTCTTAGCCCCAATCCATATTCACCTACTATGTTTCCTTCTCTTCCTTTTCCTACTCTCGAATTCCAGCCACCCATGACTATTAAATTTTCGTCTCCCTTCACTACCTGAATAATTTATCTCATCATACGTTTCTTCAATTTCTTCATCATCTGCAGAGCTAGTTGGCATATAAACTTGCACTACTGTAGTAGGCGTGGGCTTCGTGTCTATCTTGGCCACAATAATGCGTTCACTATGCTGTTTGTAGTAGCTTACCCGCACTCCTATTTTTTTATTTATTATTAAACCTACTCCTGCATTACCCCTATTTGATTTTGTGTTTATAACCCTGTATTCACCTGACCAAAAGTCTTGGTTCTCCTGCCACCGAACTTCACTAATTCCCACTAATCTAACTTTAACCTATCCATTTCCCTTTTTAAATTTTCTAATCTACCTGCCCGGTTAAGGGATCTGACGTTCCACGCTCCTATCCGTAGGACGCCAGTTTTCTTTTTCCCGATGACGACGTCCTCTTGAGTAGTCCCCGCCCGGAGATCCGAATGGGGGACTATTTTACCCTCGGAATATTTTACTCAAGAGGACGCCATCATCATTTATCCATATAGTAACGCTGCATGCCCTCGGAAGAAATTACGGCCGTAGTTTCCCCTTGCTTTCAGCCGTTGGCAGTACCAGCACAGTAAGGCCGTTTTGGTTAATGTTGCAAGGCCAGGTCAGTCAATCATCCAGACTAATGCCCCTGCAACTACTGAAAAGGCTGCTGGGCCTCTTCAGGAACCACACGTTTGTCTGGCCTCTCAACAGATACCCCTCCGTTGTGGTTGCACCTACGGTACGGCCTTCTGTATCGCTGACACACGCAAGCCTCCCCACCAACGGCAAGGTCCATGGTTCATGGGGAAGGATAACACATATACACACACATAATTCTAATAATTAGTAAGCAAACGCATGAGAAGGGGGAATTATATATGTATATATGTATATAACATATATACACACACATAATTCTAATAATTAGTAAGCAAACGCATGAAAAAGGGGGACATTATTGTGTCCTCATTTATTTTGAAATCTTCTTATTAGCTCACCAGTCCTACTCGTGGCCTAAGTACATAGCAATCTGTCAGAATAACTGTAGGAGAGTCCTGTTATTCTTGTCTAATTTTATCCTTCTTTTCCTTTTTCCCGGAGATTCCCCTCCCCCTTCTGAAGACACTGCTGGCAATGGAGGCAGCATCTCTGGGGTTCCTATGAAACGATGGACACAATTTATGTGAACTATCACGGCGCGAGTTAGAAGATGTAACTTCACATTGATAAATGATGCCATTTGAGTTATTGTTTCATGTGACAAATTCTTGTAATTATAAGTTGAACGTAATATATGCTACAAAACCCTAAAATCCTAATACTCATTTTGGAACAACCACTACTATTATTATGGTTATACAAACTGTAATAAAATTTGGAAGGAAAACAGTCTTAGTAATAATAAATCGTGCTGAATATGGTCATAGCAATGGGGGAGTTTAATGCTCGTTTAGGTGATACCTGAACTGAGAAGTATGTAGGTCCTCACGGGGAAGAAACATGTAATTGTAGTGGGTAGAGTTTAATTCTTAAATGTGTTCAAAGTGAGCACCACTCGTCACACGGTACACATTGAGTCGATAGGCTAATTGCTCCTAAACCATGATTAGTTCATCTGGAGTAGTTCTTGCAACAGCTGCTTGAATCTTGTTTCTTAAGTCGGGTAGATGAGCTGGTAGTGCAGCCACATGCAAGTGATTCTTTATTAACCCCCAACGTAAAAATCGCATGACGTCAGATCGGGTGAATATGGAGGCCATGCGAAACACGTTCTGTCAGCCGGTCCCTTGCGGTCAATCCAGCGGTCGGGTACAACTTGATTTAACCAATCACGGATGGAGTTACGACAGTGAGGTGACGTACCAGCTTGCTGGAAATAAAGTTCTGTGGTTCAGCGGCCGCTGTGGCCGAGGGGCTCTAGGCGCTGCACTCCGGAACCACGTGGTCGCAGGTTCGAATTCTGCCTCGGGCATGGATGTGTGTGCTGTACTTAGGTTAGTTAGCTTTAAGTAGTTCTAAGTCTAGGAGACTGATGACCTCAGATGTTAAATCCCATAGTACTCAGAGCCATTTGAACATTTTTGTGGTTCAGCTTCTTCCAACGAAAGAGCCATAGTTCTATGGCATCCAGATAAGAAACACCATTTATAGCTGCTTCACCGAAAAAGAAAGGCCCATAAACTTTCCGCCGTGATATGGCACCAAAATCCACTCAATTTAAGAGTGTCTCGTTGCAACTGTACCATCTCGTGCGGATCTGCTGCCTCCCAGATGTGAAAAGTATGTGTGTTCCCAATTCCACTTAGGTAAAATGTCGATTCATCACCGAAGATGACACCATGCAGAAAATGTTCATCGTCACGTAGTAACATTTTCAGCCAGCCGAGGTGGCCGAGCGGTTCTAGGCGCTACAGTCTGGAACCGCGCGGCCGCTACGGTCGCAGGTTCGAATCCTGTCTCGGGCATGGGTGTGTGTGATGTCCTTAGGTTAGTTAGGTTTGAGTAGTTCTAAGTTCTAGGGGACTGATGACCTCAGAAGTTAAGTCCCATAGTGCTCAGAGCCATTTGAACCATTTGAAGTAACATTTCATTTGCAAAGTTGGCATGTAAATCGTAGTACACAGGCTTTAGAGCCCGTAAGGTCTTCAAGCGATCAGGACAGTCGGCCGAGGTGGCCGAGCGGTTCCAGGCGCTACAGTCTGGAACCGCCCGACCGCTATGGTCGCAGGTTCGAATCCTGCCTCGAGCATGGATGTGTGTCATGTCCTTAGGTTAGTTAGGTTTAAGTAGTTCTAAGTTCTAGCAGTTAAGTCCCAGGTCATGTTAGTGCCTCCTTAGTAGCCTCAGACGTCACTAAAAATGATAATTCACGACTAGCCTACCGAAATGATTTCTTCTGATTACGCGTGCATGTCTCTCTGACTCATTCAACACGCCCTTGAGCAACAGGTTGTCCCGTTCTCTTCCCTCTGCAACGACAGCCAGTGTCTTCAGACTGGTAATACCATTTACTGGTGTTATTCCCACTTGGAAGACTACATTGGAACTTAATGCGGAACGCACGTTACTTTGGACTCGTAACAACAGAGTCAGTCACTGCGAAATGTAAAACACAAAAAGCTTTCTGTTCACTTGTCGCCATCTTAGCTACTAGCGGTTTCTACCAGAATTCACAGCAAACAGTGCATGTTCATGTGCACAGGTAAACAGACAGAACTGTTTGAGGTGGTCTTTCATTTGATATATTATACACAACTGTAACTTCAATGTAATAAATGGTGCACAGCCGTAGTTCTGTGATGTTTTCTTCCGTGTGTTTTTTGTACAACGAGTTGCGCCTACACTCTGAGGTAACTTTGGACATAAACCAGACGATTATGCGTCATTCCCGATTCGAATTTCCCAACCTCCGCAAAATGGTGTGCACAGCACAAAGGAACCAGATACTCTCGTAGCGGAGTAACTGTGACCTGCAGGTTAGGGGTTTTGTGTGTTAGAGAAACTTTCCTTAGGTTCAATAATGTACTGCCTTCCTAAAACTAAGAGAGATTTACCACATTACTCAGCTATAGAATAGGAGATTCGTGCTCTTAAAACCAGTCCCAGAGATAGTAAAGCGAAGAACGAACAGATGTGTGGGTCACAGCGCATATAGGAAACCAACGGACACACATCTGTATCTCCGTAACTCGAAGCAATCAGCAGTCGATAGAAAAAAATTCGGGTCTATAGACCTCGAACACCTTCAAATATGAAGGTCCTCAGCGTAGAATTAATTAATTTATTTTATCGTATGGCTAGAGGAAAATTGTAAAGATGTAGAAGCATATATCTCTTGGGATAAGATAGATACTGCCTACAGGAAAATTAAAAAGACCTTCGGAGAAAAGAGAACCACCAGTACGAATATCAAGACCTCAGATGGGAAACGAGTCCTAAACTAAGAAGGGAAAGCAAAAAGGTGAAAGGAGTATATGGAGGGTTTATACAAGGGAGAAGTACTTGAGGGCAATATCATGGAAATGGAAGAGGACGTAGAGAAAGATGAGAAGGTAGATATGATACTGCGTGAAGAATTTGACAATGTACTGAAAGACTTAAGTCGAAACAAGGCCCTGGGGGTAGACAACTTTCCATTAGAACTACTGATAGCCTTAGGAGAGCCAGCCACGACAAAACTCTTCCATCTGGTGAGCAAGATATATGAGACAGGCGAAATACCCTTAGACTTCAAGAAGAATATAATAATCACAATTCCAAAGAAAGTAGGTACTGACAATTGTAAAAATTACCGAACTATCAGTTTAATAAGCCAGCAAAATTCTAACACGAATCCTTTACGGAAGAATGGAAAAACTGCTAGAGGCTGACCTCGGGGAAGATCAGTTTGGATTCCGGAGAAATGTTGGAACATGGGAGGCAATCTTGACCCTACGACTTCTCATAGAAGACAGGTTAAGGAAAGGCAAGCCTATGTTTATAGCATTTGTAGTCTCAGAGAAAGGTTTTAACAATGTTGACTGGAACACTCACATTCAATTCTAAGGGAGGCAGGGGTAAAATACAGAGAACGAAAGATTATTTACAACGAACATCAACATAAGCAAAACGATGATAATGGAATGTCGAATTATATCAGGTGATGGCGAGGGAATTTCATTACGAAATGAGACACTTAAAGTAGTAAATGAGTTTCGCTATTTGGGAAGCAAAATAACGGATGGTGGTCGAAGTAGGGATGATATAAAATGTAGACTGGCAATAGCAAGAAAAGCGTTAATGAAGAAGAGAAATTTGTTAACATTGAGTATAGATTCGTCAGGAATTCCTTTGTGAAAGTATTTGTATGGAGTATAGCCATGTATGGAAGTGAAACATGGACGATAGACAGTTTAGACAAGAAGAGAATAGAAGTTTTCTGAATGTGGTGCTACAGAAGAATGCTGAAAATTAGATGGTGCGATCACATAACTAATGAGGAAGTACTGAATTGAATTGGGAAGAAGAGAAATTTTTGGTACAACCTGACTAAAAGAAGGGATCGGTTGGTAGGACAAATTCTAAGGCATCAAGGGATCGTCGTACTGGAGGGAAAGGGGGGCGGGGGGGAATCGTAGAGGGAGACTAAAGCATGAACACAGTAAGCAGATTCAGAAGGAAGTAGGTCGCAGTAGTAACTAGGTGATGAAGAGGCTTGCACAGGATAGAGTAGCATGGAGTGCTGCATCAAACCAGTTGTTGGATTTAAGGCCATAAGAATATCATCGCACAAGTACAACTTTAGGTATAGAAAACAACGGCACCTTGAAGAGATGAAATTTTTGAACCTGATTTGTCTTCGTAGCAGCGTCTTCTCTTCTCGAAATTCCGAAATAATGGAACTTGATTCGAAGGAAGCCCTTAGCCAGTTAAATACCACACCGATATAAATATTTATGATCAAAATAGCTAGGCGCTGAAGGGATGAACTTTTTGACCCTTCATTTAATATATAACATTAGCTGTTCGTAAACTGTTTTAATTTTTTCCAAAATCGCGGATTAAGGTTTGCAACTATATTGATAATTGCAAAAAATTATACGTTTTTTTTTTCAAAACTGGACCTTACGCTGATCAATTTGATACCCCATTTTTTCCATTTCCCCCATCTTCGTTTAGCTATTAAAATTCGGACAAATTTTCCCTCAAATCACAAATTAAATTTTTCTTAATGACCCTTATTACTTTCAAGCAATTAAATGTTTTTTTTTACAAAATCAGACCTCGCGCTGATCAGTTTCATACCCCATTTGTCTAATTTCCATCCTTAGATTGGCTGTGAAAATTCGGACTGTAAACTATTGAATGATTTGTAGGGAATACGGTTTTCGATCCGCTCACATACTGAAGTCGGTCGTGTAACGTAGCAGTCCGCCTGGTGTTGGTGAATTATGGAAGTATTGTACACTGCTCACACTATCGTCCGTGTAAAGTCAAAGTACTGCACTGGTTGCGGTATGGAGAAATTAAAAACAGTCATTTCTATCTGTTGAAAAACAGGGATACATTTGCTCCCAAAGAGCAGCGAATACTTCTTGTGGCCATCTTTTCCGACTATGTGTTATCCTAACAATAGCGCGCGGTAAAAAATCATTAGTAACGATATTGTCGTATCACGGATCCTTCCTGGAATTTCACTTAAGAAGATTTTACAAAGTAAGAAGGCGTTCGAAACGTTATTTGAATTAATGAGGGCATCAGGAAGGCAGTGCTGACGTAGCAATTTTGTCCAGTATTCGGTTCAGCTTGTTCACAGATGCCTTAATAATCGCCATTACGCCGCACAATAGAGCATTCAGGCGAATAATGGACTTCAAATCGTTTTCTATTTCAGCTGATACCCGCCAGCTATCGGATAATAGCGATGCGTCAGTCAAAAACGCAGAATATTAAAGGCGCCAATCATGTTTCCAAGATCCATAAACTATTATTAGCACGTATCTATGGAAAAAGGATAATTACAAGATTTCTAGAACTTCTGTTTGTGCAATCTGCGATGCAACCTCAGTCACTGTCATCTATAAGATTAGACAGAACTGTATTTATTTAGTGACCATTGACATTCAATTGCTGGTACCAAAGACCAAAAACGAGCTGAAAGGCAAGAATAGCATTACGACTCTCTCTTACCTTTACACAACTTTTGCGTTTCAGAGAAAATAATGTAACAATGTTGTAGATTGATCCAATACCAAATCCTGTCATGACTTGTGCTACAGAATAAACTGTGAATGAAATGAAAATTTCGCCGGCAGGTGTGTCCGTAAAGTTCTAGGCGCTTCAGTCTGCAACCACGCGACCGCTACGGTCGCAGGTTCGAACCCTGCCTCGGGCATGGATGTGTGTGATGTACTTAGGTTAGTTAGGTTTAAGTAGTTCTAAGTTCTAGGGAAGTTGACCACAGATGTTAAGTCCCATAGTGCCCAAAGCCATTTCAATTATTTTTGAAATGAACATTTCCGTGTTAATAAGGTAGTCTCAGACGATTTATTGGAGGAGAATACTTTTTTTTTTAATTTTCTTGCTAAACATATAAGGGGTGATCATAAAGTTTCCGTTCGAATGCCGTACATTGCATAATCGGTATGCCAACCAGCGTACATCGCCATGGGCATTGAGGCAATCACACCACCGACACACCAAACTGAAGATACCATTTTTGTAAAACACGGTGTTCTGCTGCGTGAAGAGCTCTTAAAGGTGAGCTGCACATCCTCGTCCGTCAGAAATCGACGACCATCCATGGCCTTTTTTAGGGAACCGAAGGCATGATAACCGCATGGAGAGAGTTCAGGATTGTTGGGCGGGTGCGCGAGTGTATATGACTTGAGCTGCCATAACTTCATTTGCGATGTGGGTACGTTCGTTATCATGAGGAAGCAACGACCCTTGTCTCAGGTTTTCCAGGCCTTTCGTCTTAATTCTAGGCCATAATTTCTCCAGAGTTGTGCAGGACTGTTCCCCTGTGATGGAGCCACCAGGGTCCTCGAAATCAACGAGCAATTGGCCCCGGTTATCAAAGAGGAGGCTGAGCATCACCTTCCCAGCAGACGACTGGCTCTTGAACTTCATGGGACGTTCCCAGTGGTGGCACCAGCTTTCGTCGGCTGCAACAGTCTGCTCAAGGAACGCGTTGCGCTCAGCATTCAAACTCTCTACGTGCTTCAGGTAATCAGCAATCCAGATTGCTTCTTGTTCAGCATTCAGTGCCCGGGGTATCCACTGACTGCAGATCCTACAGTAGCCTAACACCTGCTGTATAATATGTGGCACGACACTGAGGCTGATGTTAATATCCTTTGCTAACACACGAATGGTTATGCGCATTCTACTGTAATCGCCTCATCAGCCATCCACTTGTTTATGTCAGTAATGGATGAGGCTGGCCCGCCAGATCGACCGGCGTCTTGCGTCAGATCGCAAACAGCACGGAACTTGGAAGACCATTCCATAATGGTGGTTTTCGACAAACAGTCTGCCCATACACATTCTTCACTCTCCAATGAATGTCTGCCGGTATTTGCCCTTAGGTAACGAAGAAAAGAATAACGGTACGCTGATCCTATTTGGACGCATTTGGTAGTAATGTCACCAAAGTTCACGTTTCTGCTGCATTTACCACATGCATATCAAATGGCTCTGAGCACTATGGGACTAAACATCTGGGGTCATCAGTCCCCTAGAAATTACAACTTAGAACTACTTAAGCCTAACTAACCTAAGGACATCACACATATCCATGCCTGAGGCAGGATTCGAACCTGCGACCGTAGTGGTCGTGTGGTTCCAGACTGAAGCGCCTAGAACCGCTCGGCTTCACAGGCCAGCACACGCACATCAGAAAGAGGTGAATGCCACATTAACCCATGTCCCATATGTCGCTGCTTATATACCTGTTTCGGAGGCGTGCTACGTTGCATATACACTGTGTCAACACCCTGCAACAGAAACATTTTGATCGTCCCTTATAAGTTAAGTCCTGCTGGTATTTTATGATCTTGGACGGTACTTTACACTTAAGCGGCAAAGAAACTTGTGTAGGCATGCGTATTCAAGTACAGAGATACGTAAACAGGCAGAACGTGGCACTGTGGTAGCCAACGCCTATGTGAGACAACACATGACTGGCACAGTTGTTAGATCGATTACTGCTGCTACTATGGCAGGTCACCAAGATTTAAGTGAGTCTGAACATTGCCGTACGACCATTTCACGAGAGTACCTTTAGTATCAGGAATCCGGTAAAGCATCACATTGTAAAGTATCAGGCAAATTCAACACCTTCCATGAAAACCCTGACATGATAGCAAATTCAGCAAGATGTCACATAGCTCCGAATAAATCCCGACATTAAATTAACCAAAGTAATACGATCAACGAGTGACCAAATGGAATACCACAGACTAACACAACAACGCCTAAATGCATGTCATACCTTCCCACCGTGAAACAGACGCAGATCCGAGGGGAGAAACGAGAACAGAAGCTGAGAGCAGAGCCGTGTAGGCTAGAAGGCCCTACGATAAGGGACACCCTCATCGCCGGCCAACCGCTGGGAGGTACATCCCCCAGCACATGGTAAAAGATAGAGCCCTCCAGAAGAACAGTATAGATCTTACGATAACACTAAAAAGGTCACACCAGCAGCAAGTTTTAGCGCGAGACTATACACATCTCTGTTTTGTAGCAAACATTAATAACATTGCCCCACCACGAAAAGTATAACGTTTCTCATTCGACAGACAGAATTTTCGTAGGCAGAGCTTAAGGTTAACATTGAGATGCTGATTGGCCAGTTGAAAACACAGCCCGATACCTTTTTCTTAAACCAACTTCGTTAAACAGTAGTAATGACAGGTTCGAGAGAGTTGCTATCGAGACGGTGAGGTGTGTGGAGCTGCACCGCCCGCCGCCCCTGACGCTGCCTAACAACCGACGAGGTAATGAACACACACGATACAGCATAAGTGCGCATCAGGCTTCACTCAGAACTGCGGAAGTCTCACCTGTTACATCCCCTTTTTACGTAACACTAGTGTCGATCGTCAATTAAACTTTGTGCTATTCACATTTGCAGGTAAAATCTGAAACGCAATGATTTTTCTGTTTGAGAGGTGGCAGAAGCCCCCTCTCATATTTCTGTCTTACTCTGAGTAGTTCGATTTCCCTCTCTAATTGCATGTGGTGAAAAGTTGCTATTCCTTCACACGCAGACTTCCCACGCAGCGTCTCTCATCATGCGGATGGTCTGATGACAGGTAGGGTCTGCTGATCTTGGAAGGGTTAAGCTGACGGGTGTGAGGGAGTCGAGTGAATGCTTTCCAGACGCCGACATTGTCATAATAGCGGCGGAGACACGCCCGCAAGGGCCTGAAGGAGCGGCTGGGCCAGAGATTCCGTTACTTCGCAGAAACTTAGCGAAAACACTTTCTGGCGGGCTACCAGCGAGGCGTGGGAATGACTTGTGTTCCCATGCAGTCTTGGCGGGCAAATTCCCGCGTTTTCTGCAAAATCAGAACTGTGATTGGCTTGCTCAGGGCATAGCTCCGTGACGTACCAAAATCGGCGCAGAAATTGGCGCCAAGAATCTCCATTGGTGGAATGGTAGTGCTTTGGCAATAGAGTGGAATTTTCCGCAGGTTTTCGAGTTGCTGATTGGAACGTTTAGCCACGACCACTGTCGTGGGGGCGGGAATGTTCTGTGTTCGGTTTGTACGGGTGCTCTTGTGGTAGTCGGCTCTTGCCTTTCAGCCGGAGTAGATTACAAGGCTGAGCTCTCGCTGCTCTGGACAGCCTGCCTTCCGTTGGCTGTCTAATATACTTTTATTTAATTGTAACTGTTTGACGAAGTTGCTGAAGTTTCGACTTCAACGTAACTTTCCGAGTACAGTTGGCAATTGAGCGTTCTGTGTACAAGGGGCCTATGTAGTCTATCTTGAGCAGTTTTGGCTAAAGTTGACTGTATCGGAGTTACTGTGTGACTTCGCTTGTTAAAATCAATCACTGTACCGTCAGTGATTGTGTGGCGAGCCTTCTTCGTCTCCCTCAGAGGCACATTTGTATTGCTAGAAAGTCTTTAGTCTGGATCAACCAGACCTGTTTCGGGCTATACTCGCGACATTATCATCACCACGACGGGACATCGAAGCAACCAGCCATCGCCTCCGGTACGCCGATTCGTGTCTGTGCAATTAAGAAGACAGCTTGGTAACCTACGTCCGCAGCACTGGCAAAGCAGGCAATTTTGCTAGCCGATAATCAGAGCTCAGCAGAGCGCGCCTGTTTGTCATTTCTAACTTTGTTCTGTCTTGGGTGTTCATTGCCTGAGTTCTCACTAATGTAGCAGCAATCAATGTTGGGTTGGCTGTGTGTCTCTCTTAAGATTCGAGTTGCAAGGAATTGGCTCCACATACCACTTCGTCATAAATGTCACAATCTAGTTTAGGGACAACTTCACCTTCACAGCATTTATTTGAGTATCCATTTGAGCCAATTTTATGTATTGTAAATGTTTCAGGTGTTTTTGCTTATTATTTTGAGTTGAGTCATAAAAAATCATATTGTTATTTTGGACAGGACTTTCATTCTGTTAATTGGTGCAGCAACCCTATCATTTCTCACTACGTTAATGAAACTTTCCTTTATTTATCTTATTTATCAAATTAAATTATTGCAGGTGCCAAACTCTTTTCTACTCCGCTTGCAGGGTCGATTACAGTCAGTTCACGTTTCTTTTTAATCCATGTGCAATAGCAAAAGTCGGAGTTAGAATAGGGGGGGCTTAGAGCATCATTTACATATGTAGATTCTAGAAGAATTTAGTGTTAAATACACTGCTAGCCCCGGCACCTCGCATAAAAGGGCGACCCTTAGCCTCGGATCTTTCCTGTGAATCACTGATAAGCAAACAGTATTCTTAGTAGGAACATTCAATTTTTTTCTCTAATTTTTTTAATGATTAATACCCAAGTTCTTTTTCTTGTAGTTCCGTGATTAGTTTTAAGTAACGGCGCATGATTACTGTTTTTGTTTTCAGCGTATATATTTGTTTGTTTGTTCATTGTTTTATGTGTTTCTTTGATGTGGTGTCCGCACCACATCACATTTTGTCGGGTTTGTGTGCAGTTTCTGTACCAAAACAAATCGTGCATGTAATTACAGCGTTGGAACGGCGTTGTTGAAATTTTATGTCTATGTGGAAAAATATATGGTGTAGATTATTTTTGTTGTGCATTGTAGATAAATTAGTTTTTCATAAATGATCACGAGAAGTAAGGCACGACTATTATCCAGCGAAGCTAAAACAAAAGTGGATAGCATAATGGATAAGGGGCAATTTACTGATGGGGATAGGTTCGGAGATGAGATGGGCACATTTTTAGCAGGACAGGACGACCGGGCCATTCATGAGGACGGTGATTTGGACGCGATCTTAGAGCAACGTCGCTGCCGTGATTATGATAGTGAGGTAGAGGATGAAACAGAGACAGGCACACACGTCGAGACGGTAGCAGAAGTTTATAATCAAACGAACGAGAGCAGACAGGGTCCAACTTGGTCACGTCAGAGCTCTAGCGCCCAGGTGTCCAGAGTTACATCGCCCATGTGTGACGAGGATCAAAAAGATGACATAAACCCAATACTGAGCTTCCTACGGTCAATGAAAGAAGAAGCTGACGAACAGAGTAAGTAGGAGAAGGAAGAAGCTGACAAACAGGGTAAGAAGGAGAAGGAAGAAGATGATGAACAGCGAAAGAAGGAGAAGGAAGAAGCTGACGAACAGCGTAAGAAGGAGAAGGAAGAAGCTGACCAACAGCGTAAGAAGGAGAAGGAAGAAGCTGACGAACAGCATAAGAAGGACACTCAAGCAATAATTTCGCATATTGGAGAAATTCGAGTGGAATTACTAACAATAAAGAAAGAATGTGGAGAAGTAAAACAAATGTCAATGGCTGCACAAAAAGTAGCAGGCCTGGCCAAAACGGCAGCAACAGGGGCAATGAAAGTCGCGGAAGCAACTTCTAAACTCGCAGGGCGCTTGCGACGTACAACACAATCCCACTCAAAATCCCTAGCGTTCTTAAAAACCCAAGGTAATATCGCGGTTGCGAACACCACGAAACGAATGGAAGAAGTAGAGAGTCGGATAGCAAAACTAGAGCAAAACGGGCACACGAGCACTGAGTGTTCGGATACCAATGATGGAGTACACAGAATTGTGTCTCCGAGGAAAAGCCCGCCGTGCTCTAGCCCAATGACCGAGTGCGGAACTAACAATGCACACGCAGAAACAGCGAGTAATAGCTCCAATAACTGTAGCCCACTTAGGAGAGTGAATCCTTAGTGCCACTTCCACTGTGATACAGAGGTAGCACATCACAGTTATCAGCAAGATAGAACAGGACACTCAGCAGACGTGCAAGTATCGGAAACGAGTGACAACACCAGTGCGAGGATCAGACAGGATTTTGATCACAACCACTTCCTGTCGATACTAAAATTCCAGAAGTTCAAAGAAAATGGAGGGTCGATGCATCCGAAGAGCTGGGTGATGCAGTTTACAAATTCATTACCGGCATCATGGCCAACCCAGATAAAATTAGAATTCATGTGTGCACACATCGAAGGCCAAGCCGCGGAAAAGATGCGGGCTGTGGCAGCGACGTGTCGGACTTATCAGGAATTTGTTGGTGCATTGCTGCGGACCTACTGGTCAAAGGAAACGCAAGACAGGATTAAAGAGGAAATAATATTTTGTCCTGAACTGGAAGTGTCCGGGCATAGGAGCGCAACCAAATTTCTTGATGATTTACTCAAGAAGAATCAATTTTTAGATAGTCCATATAGCAACGGAGAAATCATTAAATTTTGCTTTTCGAAATTGCCAGTTAGGTACCAACAGACACTTGCCGGGAAGTGTGGATCTGACATAGAAGCATTCAAGAGTCTATTGCGCGAACTCGAAGTAGTCTTTGATAAACAAGACGCAAAGGACAGGAAGAAGGGGCAAAGTAACAAATACCACGGGCCAGGATGGGAAGACGACTACAGATCGCATAATCGCACTGGTCAGGAAACCAGGGTTACGGAAGTCAAGGTTGCGCTATTCACGGTTATGGAAACCAGAGACACGGAAACCAGAACGTCAGGGAACAGGGTCAATCTAGACAAGGAATCTGGGATAGGAGGAATAACGAACGGCAAAGCGACCGTAATTGGAGACAGCGAAACCAAGGACAACAATGGAGCCAGGAGACTGAAACTATACCCCCAAATCCTAATGCACGTCAGAGGAGGGGGAGCTTAACAAGGGATTGACGCCAGACTAGTGCGAACACAGGCCGCCGGAATTTCGCACGTAATCTCGGACCTGGCCAACTACGGATGATAAATTACGAAGATTTATCAGAAATCCTGCTCGAAGAACATAAAACAACTCCTCGACAGGATCGGCAGCCTCTTATCACAGTAGCAATAGCTGAAAAGAGTATGAATGAGATAATAGACAGTGGAAGCTACATAACAGCAATATCTGAGGCAGCATACAAGAGGTGCTCTCAGGAGATGGACTGGCCTGTCCTGTCGGTTAAGAAAACCAAAATAAAAGGGGCATTAGCGGGTAAATGTACGGAGGTCACCCAACAAACAAGACTGGAATTCTCCTGCCAAGGACACAAAATAGAGTCTAACCTCTGGATCGTGCCAAATCTGGCGATCGACATGATAATAGGAACGGACTTCCTAAATGAGCATGAAGCGATAGTTGATCTAGGACGAGGTGAAGCGGTTTTGAGGAAAGGGAATCCCGTCCACATTAAGTTCGACGACCAGCTGATCCCAGCTCAACTACCGTCTAACTGTGTATGGATAAACTATGCGTGTCTGAAAGACAGAAAGGAAGAACAGGTCGACGTTGCGGGTAGGGGAGAGGACACGGATGAGAATGAAGTCGGAATAATGTGATAAATAAAGGAGAAAATAGGAGAAAAAGTGGAAGCAATAAAGAATATAAGGTGCGACCACCGCAAAGAACTTCATAAATTACTAGTAGAACTTGCGGAGGTTTTCATTCCCAAGACAGGATCAATAAAGAACTTCCAATATGAATTCCTTGTACGTCCGCACAACCAGTTTCGTGTGCCACCCTACCCAATCCCCTTGGCATATGGACAGAAAGTAGCAGTTGAAATTACGCGAATGCTGAGTGAAGGAATAATAGAACCTACGGCTTCAGCCTATAATAACCCGTTAAGAGTAGTCGAGAAGGCAGATGGTAGTATTCGTTTAGTCTTGGACTCGCGACAAATTAATACCGTAATAGAACCCGAAACAGACAGACCGGAACGATTAGAGGAACTCTTACAAAACTTCCATGGAATATCAATCTTCTCATCAGTTGATCTAAAATCGAGTTTCTGGCAGATCGAGCTCCACCCAAATTGCAGAGAGTACACAGCCTTTTTAGCATTTGGAAGATGTTACCGGTTTCGTCGTCTACTATTTGGTTTGAACATTTCGTCTGCCGCATTCATTCGGGGGCTGGACGGCATACTAAGCGATAATTTGAAACGTCATGTCACCAGCTATGTGGACGATTTGCTGATCGCGGAGAAATCTTGGGGAGAGCACAATGCGGTCCTCGGTGAACTCCTTGCGACATTCAAGGAATTCGGAGTGACTATCAATATCGAAAAATCAAATTTTCGGACGTCCTCTGTCAAATTTCTAGGACATATCATCACGGGTGAGGGCGTTGCGCCAAATCCCGAAAAGATCGAAGCGATTGAAAAGTTTCCCATTCCTACGACAAAGAAGCAGTTAAGGGGGTTCTTAGGGATCATAAATTTTTACAACCGCTTTATACATGTCAAAACTCAGAGCAGTCCTAGGTTGCATCAACTTACAGGAAAGAAGATTCCTTGGGAATGGGATGAGGCGGCCGAATCCGAATGGAAAGCATTAAAATTCGCATTATTACAAGCACCCATCCTCTCACACCCTAATTTAGCAGAAGAGCTTTGCATAGTAAAGGACAGTTCATACTCAGGTCTGAGTGTCATGGTGTTCCAAGACTATGTACGTGAAGGAAATAGGGTGTGGAAGACAATTGCGTTTGGTAACAGAGTACTAACCAAGAGTGAGAGGAATTACTCAGTAACCGAGTTAGAGGCGCTGGATATTGTATGGGCGTTTGAAAAATTCAGATACCTTCTGATTGGTCGCAAGACGAGGGTCTACACAGACCACAAGGCACTCGAGTTCCTGATGACTGCAAAGCTTAATCACAGGTGGCTCATTAGGTGGGCATCATATCTGCAGCAGTACAATTTTTCGATAGAATATATCCCTGGCAGTCAGAACATTACTGCAGACGCCTTATCACGGTCACCGATCGGCATTTGAGCACAACATGGAAAAAGATCTGGAGGAAAATCACTACTGCCTTTTCTATATGCAGAAAGTAGCCTTTGAAAATTTTATTACCTGTAGTATGTAGGACATCAAGAAGGAGCAAGACAAGGACCCTGCCCTAGTGTTATTGAAACAGAAATGGATAGACACCGTCAGGCAGTTCAACCTCTTGCGGAAAGGCATAATTTTCCACCGAAATTATGTCAATGACACTGAATGGGGGGTATGCATCCCTGAACAGCTAATAAACAAGGTTATATGGCATACTCACCTCAGCTATGGACACTTCGGACCACGCAAGTGCAATCTCAAGCTAAGGACGATGTGTTACTTTCGAAACATGGAGCGTCCAATTCGGAGGGTACTGTCGGTGTGTAAAGACTGCCAAAAAGGCTAAGCACACCACTGTGAGCATGCAGACACCATTATACCCAATCGTACCGACCAAATTAAGACAATTAGCGGCAACAGATTTGATGGGGCCTCTGCCAAGAACAAGAAGAGGATATACTTACGTATTAGTGTTTTTTGAACTAACGTCCAAATACGTTACCTTTACGGCACTGAAGAGGGCGACAGGACAAACTGTATCACGAGCCTTTATCCGGGATTTCCTACCACAGGTTGGTCATGTGAATAGAATTATTTCTGATAACGGGCCACAGTTTAAGTCAAAAACATGGAAGGAGACGTTGCGTCGATGTAAAATTGATCCCATTTTTATATCTTCACACCATCCGAGCTCGGAGGCTGCAGAACGGGTTATTAAGGAACTCGGTTGTACTGTAGCAAACAGCACACTACATGGGACGTTTTCCTTAAAGACTTCCAGGAAGTGATCAATGAGACACCCCATGGGATAACAAAATTCGCACCCATTACAGTACTGAAAAACCGGATTCCTAAGGACTTGATAACCGAGGTCGTAAACTTTCCACCAAGGGCGCGAACGCAGCACCGAGCCATAGTGGATTTGGCTCTCAAGAGGATACGGGCTGCAGCAGAGGTCAGGAAGAGACTTGCCGACAGGGGAGCTCGTCTACGACACTTCCAAATTGGACAAAGGGTGCTCGTGAAGTCTTTCCGACTCTCTAACAAACAAAAAATGAAATGCCAAAAATTCTATTCTGTTTACAACGGCCCGTAGCGTATAAGGAGAGCAGCTCACCACAATGCTTATGAATTGCAGACGCTGAAAGGAAAGAAGTCCATAGGACTCCACCACATCTCTCACATAAAGTAGTTCGTGGAATAGTAGTAGTGTAAGTGGTGTACATAGTAGAATGGGCAAATACATGAACCTTGCTATAGTAGTAGTGTAAGTGGTGTACATAGTAGAATAGGCAAATATATGAACCTTTCTTCGGGGAACAATAATCGTTGCATTAATAGATTAAGATTGCTAAAGTATTAACACGCTTCGTTGTCTCGCATAAGAATTTACTGCTGCTATCCTTTTTTTGGTTTATGTTCGCGACTTCCAATGGCGATGGAGTAGGAGACACTACCTTTCCATGAGCAATGTTTTTGTCCTTTCCTGTCTGGTGTCCATGTTGAGGGATAATGATGAGTGAGGGGATGTCGCACAAACGGGAGCATACAAGAACGTGCTCGTAGAAGCGTTCTGAGAAGTCGTGATACGCTCCATAGCGGCCACAACCAGTTCGTGAGACGTTCATACCAATGCTTGCAGGCACGCGTCAGTGCACTGCAAGATTGTGGTATATTGCGTGATTTCGAGGATGAATATGGGCAGTATAGTTTTTTTTCAGAGCTGCGCCAGCATTGTTGTCTTGCAAGTCGGTGTGAACCTGTGAGCGTTTGACTCCAATGGTGCCCTAGACGGTAGAAATGCGGGCATAAAGCCTACCATGCCAATGTGCTGATTGGGGATTTAGCGTGCTGCTTGTGAGTGTCACAGATGAATAACCAAGGAATTATACTTGGAGATTCGTGACATACTGTGTAGCTGGTGTGTGGTGGGCGACGGAATCCTCAACAGGAACCAGTCCTGGCTTGGTCATATTACATTGCCTCTGGAAAGGTGTGTTCTGATCGCGAAAACCGCTTCACATAGAAAAAGAAGTTGCAACTATAAATTTATTGTCTTGTATAGCCATGGCTAATCCAGTCTCTGGAGTTTCAGTGAGGCGTAGTGACAACTCGGAGGCCATGTCGTACGGCGCGTACGTCACTGTCGTCAATAGCAGCGAGCAGCGAGACATCTCAGCGTAACAGGAATTATGTAAGAGTGTTGTATAACGTAAAGAGAGAGAGAGAGAGAGAGAGAGTACCATATACTAGGATAAGTTAAACTTAAGGATTTAACAATAACTAGATCCTTAATATTGTGGGGGTTTTCTACCACAAGTGTTTGGCGCGAGGCCTTTTGGGATGCTATTTTTCAGGTCACCAAACCACAGACCCGAGATGGAGGGACGACGGGCGAGCGAAAGTAGAATAGTTGCATGTTCTTTATAGCACAGTAAAACTTTGACCGGCATAATAACATAATTTATTCAAAAGACATAGAATGTAGATCGTTGGCAAATGGTAGTTAATTCTTGAGCATGTCTACTGTCGATCTATATAATTAATAGTAATATTAGTGCGGGCCCGCACATTTAGTTGTTCATCCAATATAGCGTCACACACCATTTACAGTAGTGAGATCGGTCTCTACACAAATATCAAGATAGATTATTTCCATGTCTAGATTAGTTATAGCAAGATTTTGTTATAATGATAGCCATAGATTGATAACTATAAAATTAAAATAAGAGTGTCTAAAATGACAGACCATCAATGTATCGTTACGTAAATTTATTATAACATAGAAGGTCATGGGAAAAAGTTAGGCGTAAGATTTTTGTCAGAACTGTGCAGATGACGAGAATCGTGGCAAAGCAGAGGCCGGCCGGAGCAAGAAACAAGAGGTCATCGGCTATCTGCAAGAAGGGGAGCGTCAGCGTGCCACCTGACGAGAAGGGTGCGGCAGCGTCCGGTCCGACAAGCTGACAATCACCGGGCCGTATACCTGAGGGATTAGGCGTCAGACAGCCCTCGCCGGGCCAGAAGCGAAAGTGTGGCTGGCCGTTGACACTGACATGCGACCAGCACGCAACAGCCAGCTAGCTCTCCAGACACGGCAGCCGTTGGAAGGGATTCCCTGTGGCAGACCACGTTGTCGTGAGTACACGAAGATCACATAAGGTTTCAGAACCTGCGCCTCATGTGTCTCAGGACAGAAAGGGACGCTATATAATCACCTATTTGAGTTTTTACAACTCACTAGCATTGGCTGATCTGCATACACAAAGCAGTATCGTGCCACAAACTCTAACAAATGAAATGTCTCATTTCTAACTCCTCCTCTCACCTAGAGAGCAGTTGTAGCAATCGTCGCTCCTAGTTCGATCATGTCTGGATGACCTCACACACTTGTGGAGTCACTCCACGTGCCATCATCCCTCGTCGAACTGCAATGCTGGGAAACGCAAAATACCGTCCAGAGAGAGAAGAGACTTGGACTAGTGATGTATCCCAACTAGTAGACCTCAGAGACAATTAATCGACGTGAGGAGAGCCTATCACTATGTCTTCCTACCGTACTGCCGTGATCATACGTGTGGGTCTTGCTGCAATCTCAACAGAGTACTGCAGATGCTCCAGCACACCCTATTGCTGTTGCAACAATGTAGCAACAACACCCGACGTTTAGCCCTATGTAATGTCAGTACTGTGGTCCCCATCCCAAAAGCCCCCCTCCGATGCTCAAGACATGGAACCACGTGCATCAATGCATATGACTCAACATACCAACCCCCTCGGAGAAACTAACGAATTTGTGAAGTGCTTCGAATATTTCTAACAATGTGATTTAGTGCCTCATTCTCAGCACAATCGTGAACATTGTGCAATGTGCAAGCACAACTTGACACCCCATGAACCTTGTTTTCTTTCTTAAATTTCTTTCTCTAGTGTTGTTTTTGTAATGTATGTTATACCTTGTATGTGTTTGTGAATTTGCACTGTAATTCTTATGTAAGTATTGTTCTCTACACCATGTTTTTTTTGTATTCTGTACTTTTTTGTTGTGTGTATGCAAACAGTGTGCCTGAAGTCCCCATAAACTGAAGCAGATACCACCACTGTCATTGTGAATGGACCATCAGTTCAGGGAACATTTTGTAAAGGTTATTCTTGCTCCAGGGACACAGAATAAATCAGAGGTTGTAATTAGATTCTGAAAGCTCACAAAGAGATTGTTAACTTAAATATTATCATGTGTGATTGAGTTCAGGTTAGTTTGATGATTGAAATTGTTGTAACATCTTGGGCATTTAATTGCGGAGCACTCCAACTCTGATTGTAAAGAATAAACTGCTCCATATTTGGCTCACGTGCCCGGTCCATATTTAGAGCGTGAATGTCTGTGTGAATCGGTGTTTTGAAGGGGCTCCCTGGGTATAGATGTGTGATGTGAGTGTTCGAGTTCCATATTAAGAAGGTGAAGTTGGCTACATCATAAATAATCCTCTCTCTATGAGCTGCATTTTTCAGTTGCAGTGAATTTTTTTTATAGAGTGCGGCATGTGGAGTCAGTTTGCAAGATTGTTCTTGGGCGATTGACTCACTACCTTGCTCCTAAGTGAGCCAACCGCTCACCAAATACAATCTAAAATGGCGTAGGGGCTATGAGAGGTGGCAGAAGCCCCCTCTCATATTTCTATCTTACTCTGAGTAATTCGATTTTCCTCTCTAATTGCATGTGGTGAAAAGTTGCTATTCCTTCACACGCAGACTTCCCACGCAGCGTCTCTTGTCACCCAGGTGGTCCGGTGACAGGCGGGCTCTGCTGATCTTGGAAGGGTTAAGCCGAAGGGTGTGAGGGAGTCGAGTGAATGCTTTCCAGATGCCGACATTGTCATAATAGCAGCGGAGACACGCCCGCAAGGGCCTGAAGGAGCGGCTGGGCTAGAGATTCCGTTACTTCGCAGAAACTTTGCGAAAACACTTTCTGGTGGGCTACCAGCGAGGCGTGGGAATGACTTGTGTTCCCATGCAGTCTTGGCGGGCAAATTCCCGCGTTCTCTACAAAATCGTAACTGTGGCTTGCTCAGGGCATAGCTCCGTGACATAGCAAAATCGGCGCAGAAATTGGCGCCAAGAATCTCCATTGGTGGAGTGGTAGTGCTTCGGCAATAGAGTGGAATTTTCCGCAGGTTTTAGAGTTGCTGATTGAACGTTTAACCACGACCACTGTCGTAGGGGCGGGAATGTTCTGTATTCGGTTTGTACGGGTACTCTTGTGGTAGTCGGCTCTCGCCTTTCAGTCAGAGTAGATTACAAGACTGAGCTCTCGCTGCTCTGGACAGCCTGCCCTCTGTTGGCTGTCTAATATACTTTTATTTAATTGTAACTGTTTGACGAAGTTGCTGAAGTTTCGACTTCAACGTAACTTTCCGAGTATAGTTGGCAATTGAGTGTTCTGCGTACAAGAGGCCTATGTTGTCTATCTTGAGCAGATTTGGCTAAAGTTGACTGTATCGGAGTTACTGTGTGACTTCGCTTGTTAAAATCAATCACTGTACTGTCAGTGATTGTGTGGCGAGCCTTCTTCGTCTCCCTCAGAGGCACATTTGTATTGCTAGGAAGTCTTTAGTCTGGATCAACCAGACCAGGATAATTTGTTTCGGGCTATACTCACAACATTATCATCACCACGACGGGACGTCGAAGCAACCAGCCATCGCCTCCGGTACGCCAGATCGTGTCCGTGCATTTAAGAAGACAGCTTGGTAATGTACGTCCGCAGCACCGGCAAAGCAGGCAATTTTGCTAGTCGATAATCAGAGCTCAGCAGAGCGCGGCTGTTTGTCATTTCTAACTTTGTTCTGTCTTGGGTGTTCATTGCCTGACTTCTCACTAATGTAGCAGCAATTAATGTTGGGTTGGCTGTGTGTCTCTCTTAAGATTTGAGTTGCAAGGAGTTGGCTCCACATACCACTTCGTCATAAATGTCACAATCTAGTTTAGGGACAACTTCACCTTCACAGCATTTATTTGAGTATCCAATTTGAGCCAATTTGATGTATTATAAATGTTTCAGGTGTTTTTGTTTATTATTTTGAGTTTAGTCATAATAAATCATATTGTTATTTTGGACAGGACTTTCATTCTGTTAATCGGTAGAGCAACCCTATCATTTCTCACTGCGTTAATGAAACTTTCCTTTATTTAACTTATTTATCAAAGTAAATTATTGCAGGTGCCAAACTCGTTTCTACTCCACTTGCAGGGTCGATTACAGTCAGTTCGCGTTTCTTTTTAATCCATGTGCAATAGCAAAAGTCGGAGTTAGAATAGGGGGAGCTTTGAGCATCAGTTTCATATGTAGATTCTAGAAGAATTTAGTGTTAAATACACTGCTAGCCCCGGCACCTCGCATGTTATATAATTATTGATAAGTCACATCAGCCACTGTAATTTACAACAAGTTAAATAATTAATTAAAGATAATTGAGGGTCACTGTAGACCATTTTTGATAGTTTTCTCTTTTATGAAAATTAATTTAAACCTAGATTATAGATGTAATATGGCATAGGTCATCCTTAGATCCATTATAGAACTTGGAAACCCATTCAGGGAATATTCGTTCACATTTTTGTTGAACGCAGTTGGTTTTCATCATCCTGTATTAAAATATTTCCTTTTACCAATAGTGCAATTTATAAACAATGTTTTGTGAGTAGAATAAAAATTCTAGTGGTAAACTTAACTGCTTTTTTGACGTTATTTCACCAGCTAACTAAAAATAGGAAAGCGTTAAACTCCTACCACTAAATTTAGTTAGTATTAAGATTGTTTTACAGGGAGTGCAGTGGAGCTGACGCTGAAATCATTAAGTATTTGATTATATCATCGCTAGTCTCACTGAATGCTTCTGAACTCTACATGTCATGTGCGGTCTGGCGTCTTCTTGCCAGCAACAGGTCCCAGGTTCAAACTAGTCAATTCCCTAAAAAGCACGCTCACAGCGTCATTGCCCAAAAGTGGTAGGGAGACACGACTTAGAACAAACAGACACCACGCAGAATGTTAGAACATCTCTGATATCGCTACGACCGGAAAAAGGTCCTTCCGCAAATTTTTGTAGATTTCAGTGCTGGGGCATCAACAGGTGTCAGTGCGCGAACCATTCAAAGAAACATCGTTGATATGGGCTTTTGGAGCCGAAGTCCCACTTGCGCACCTAATGCGACTGTTGACACAATGCTTTACGCGTCGCGTGGGCCCGTTAACACCGACACTGGACTGCTGATGATTGGAAACATGTTGCCTGGATGGAGGGTCTCGTTCCAAATTGTATCGAGCGGATGGGCGTGTTCGGAAACGGTGATATATCTAGAAACAACTCTGACAGGTGACACGTACGTATGCATCCTTTCTGATAACATGCCTCCATTCATGTCTATTGTGAATTCCGACATACTTGGGCAATTCCAGCTGGATTCTGAGTTTATACACTTCCGCTGGCCACCACGCTTCCCAGACATGAACATTATTGGGCATACCTGCGATGCCTTTCAACGTGTTTTTCAGAAGACATCTCCACCCCCTCGTACTTTTACGGATTTATGGACAGGCCTGCAGGTTTCAGGTGTCGTTTTCGTGCAGCACCACTTCAGACGTTAGAAGATTCCATGCCACGTCGTATTGCGGCACTTCTGCGCGTTCGCGGCGTTCCTACACGATATAAGGCAGCTGTAGCAATTTCTTTGGCTCTTCATTGTAATATAATAATGTCTAACGTATTTCTTAAAGGGACCATTCTTAATGACCAACTTGTTGATGATCTTATCATCGTTTTATCAGATTTGTTTCGAAGTTCCCTAAAATTTAAACGCAAGCTGACCCAGCATTAACGATTCAGAGAGAGAAGCCCGCAAAAGACAGATTGCATACCTACTGAGGAGCAGTACTCCACATCTGATTTCGGATGCGGCCATTGCGATTAGCTGTAGTTATCTTTTCAAGCAGGTGGCAACCGTTAAACTCAGATAAGAACTGAAACGGGTCCTTTCTTCTTCCCCAAGAATGTGCAGTGGTACAAGGACGACCGCGTTTTGACATTTTGAGCCAAAGTAGAATGTGAAACTTTTCTGGGCTGCAGAATGTTGTCTCTTCTCGAAGTTCCAACAGATAGTTCTTGGTCGGTTACGTCGCGGAATGAGACGCATGGCCTATTATTTGAGGTCAGAACCACACTATAGAGAGGGCACTTCACGTCATAAAACCCGCAGCCTAACTCCACAGCCACACTTTTTACCAGCTTCTCTTTGGATCAACAGTTGCAGCAGCCAGACAACTCCGATGCGAACTCACTCTGCTCTTGCCACTTGGTGCCTTGAGTCGCATTACCGTTCGCCTGTTCGTTATCTTAAGCAGAAGGCAGCTGTGTCACTCGCGCACAAGTGTCACCGTATTCATTCAGGGTGAATGGCTACATCGCGCTTTGTCCGTGAGGCGACATCTTCAGCCACATGGTGAAAAATCACCGCAACCGCCCCTGCTTCTCTCGTCGACTGTTATCTCATCGCTCTACCTCTCGAAGGCATTTAAGGATTCTCACATTCGTTCTGCTCTTTCAGGAATGGCAGTCGTACAAGTGGTGTTTACGGTGTGTTGTACAAGAGGCGTTCAATAAATAATGTAACAGTTTTTTTCTCGGCCAATGTCAGTTGAAAAAATACAGAATTTGCTGTGGAACATCATGGAATATTCGTGCCTCACCTCCTATAGTTTCATGAATTTCGATAGGTGGCGGCATTGTGCGTAACCGTCAAAATGGCGTCTGTAACGGACGTGCGTTTCAAACAGAGAGGTGTCATATGTTCAAAACGTTCAAATGTGTGTGAGTTCCTAAGGGACCAAACTGCTGAGGTCACTGGTCCCTAGACTTACACACCACTTAAACTAACTTAAACTGACTTATGCTAAGCACACCACACACACCCATGCCCGAGGGAGGACTCGAAACTCCGGCGGGAGGGGCAGCGCAATCCGTGACATGGCGCCTCAAACCACGCGGCCACTCCGCGCGGCCAGAGAGGTGTCACTGAATTTATTGCACACCATTACAGATATTCACAGGAGTTTACAAAACGTCTACGGGGACCTGGCAGTGGACGAAATCGCGGTGAATCATTGGATGAGGCGGCTGTCATCTTCCCAACAAGGTTGTGCAAACCCGTCCTGTCACACGCATACCGACGGCCGCGTGCAGCTGCGCTGCCCTCAGGAAACTGGAGAAATGACTTCAGCGTTCTTGTGAAACACAACTAGCTCTTTACACACACGAAGTATTGAGTGTTACTGACGAGGTGTATCAAATTAATTCCGTACTTCTAGACTTCCAGAAGGCTTTTGACACTGTACCACATCAGCGGCTTGTAGTGATGGAATATCCTCTCAGTCATGTGACTCGACTCCTGATTTCCTGCCGGAGAGGTCACAGTTCGTAGTAATTGACGGAAAGTCATCGAGAAAATTAGAAGTGATTTCTGGCGTTCCCCGAAGTAGTGTTATAGGGTCTTTACTGTTCCTTATCTATATAAATGATTTAGGAGACATCCTGAGCAGCTGTCTTAGGTTGTTTGCAGGTGATACTGTCGTTTATCGTCTAGTAAAGTCATCAGAAGATTAAACAAATTGCAAAACGATTTGGAAAAGATATCTAATGGTGCAAAAATTGGCAAATGACCCTAAATAATTAAAAGTGTGAGGTCATCCATATGAGTGCTGAAAGTAATCCATTAAACTTGGGTTGCACGCTAAATCAGTCAAATTTAACGGTCGTAAATTCAGCTACATACCTAAGAATTACAATTACGAACGACGACAATTCAAAAGAACACATAGAAAATGTTGTGGGCAAGGCAAGCCGAAGACTGCGTTTTATTGGCAGAACACTTAGAAAATGTATCGTATCTACTAATGACAATGTCTACACTACGGTTGTCCGACATCTTTTGGAATACTGCTACGCTGTTTGGGATCCTTACCAGATAAGATTAACAGAGTACATCGAGAAAGTTCAAAGAAGAGCACTACGTTTTGTATTGTGTAGAAGTAGGGGAGAAGACTGCTGCATGCTCCCTACATCTACAGCTACAAGAGGCTCCTCTCCACTCAACTATGACAGTTGTTACCAATATTAGTTTATTCCCAGGAATAAGCACATATCGAAACTGAAGAGTTTCCTCATGGGGCACTCCTTCTATTCCGTCGAGGAGTTCCTTGAAAAATTAAGCTGACTTTTATTGTATTGCTGATAGCTGTTACTTAAACTTATGGACTGACTTTTTAGAAGGTTAATGAACATTTTTTTATCTGTTATTGCGTTTATGTTGTAATTTCATGTACTGACACGTTCCATGACCTTGGAGATTTGCTCCTCAATTTGGTCCTACGGAACTTGACGAGTAAATAAAAATAAAAAATAAAGAGTGTCACCGACATGATACAGGGTTTCGGGCGGACATCATTAGAACAAAGGCGTTTTTCATTGCGGAGAAATACTCTTATGAAATTTCAGTCACCAACTTTCTCCACCGAATGCAATAATATTTTGTAAACGCCGACCTATATAGGAAGAAACGATCATCACAATGAAATAAGCGAAATCAGAGCTCGCACGGAAAGATATAGGTGTTTGTTTCTTCCGTTAACTGTACGAGACTGGAATAATAAAGAATTATTGTGAAGGTGGTTCGATGAACCCCCTGCCAGGCACTTCAATGTGATTTTCAGAGTATCCTTTTAGATGTAGATGCAGATGTAGCTTTTTCTTCGCCACTGAAAACGAACTTCTCCTTCTGCATGAAAACTAAAGGCCTCGGATAAGTCTGCGCACTCGAGAGGAGCTCAGAAAACTTCACTGGATTATTCTGCCTCATCCTCCCTTCAGCCTGGATCTCGCACCCTCCAACTTCACCTGTTTGGCAAAATGAAGGATTCATTCCACAGGAAGCTGTACGTGGATGATTGGGAGATTACTGATGCAGCAAGACATTGGCTCCGATGCCTGTCCTACATTGAAGAGCCAAAGAAACTGATATACACATGCGCACTCAAATACAGAGTAACGTAAACACGCAGAACAATGCCCCGTGGTCGGCAACGCCTAAACAAGACAACAAGCAACTGGCGCAGTTGTTGCATTGGTTACTGCTGCTACAATGGCAGGTCATCAAGATTTAAATGAGTCTGAACGTGGCGTCATACTCGGCGCACGAGCGATGGGACGCAACATCTCAGTGGTAACGATGAAGTGGGGATTTTCGCGTACGACCATTTCACGAGTGTACCGTAAATATCAGAAATCCAGTAGAATATCTAATCGCCGATATCGCTGTGGCTGGAAAAAGATCCTGCAAGAACGGCTCTAAAAACGAATGAAGAGAAATTGCTGCAGATTTCAATGCAACCCCATCACCAAGTGTCAACGTGCGAACCAATCAACGAAACATCATCGATACGGGCTTTCGGAGTCGAAGGCCCACTCGTGTACCCTTGATGACTGCACGACACAAAGCTGAACGCCTCGCCTGGACCCGTCAACACAGACATTGGACTGCTGCTGACTGGAAAGCTGTTGCCTGGCAGAACGAGTCTCGTTTCAAATTGTATCGAGCGGATGGATGTGTACGGGTTTGAGACAACCATATGAATCCAAGGACACTGCATATCGGAAGGGGACTGTTCAACAAGGTGGAGGCTCTGCAATGGTGTGGGGCGTGTGCAGTTGGAGTGATATGGAGCCCTGGTAGGTCTACATACGACTCTGACAGGTGACACGAACGTAAGCATTTTGTCTGGTAAACCTGCAACCATTTATGTCCATTGTGCATTCCGACGGAGTTGGGCAATTCCAGCAGGACAGTGCGATACCAGACACGTCCATAATTTCTAAAGAGTGGCTCCAGGAACACTCTTCTGATCTTACAAACTCCCGCTAGTCACCAGACTCGCCAGATATGAACATTATTGAACATATTTGAGATGCCCTGCAACGTGCTGTTCAGAAGAGATCTTCACTCCCTCGTACTCTTACGGATTTATGGACAGTCCTCAGGATTCATGGTGTCAATTGCCTCCAACACTATTTCAGACATTAGTCGACTCCATGCCACGTCGTGTTGCGTGCTCGGGGGGTTCTTCACGCTATTAGGCAGGAGTACCAGTTTCTTTGGGTCTTCAGTGTGTATCTGTCTCTGTTGCGAAGTCACCCATCCTATCAAGAAACCTGACCGTCTTTCCCACACAAAAATACACACTGTTCTAGTTAAAAATACCATTTGTCTCATTCTTAGCCTTAATTTGGAATACCTCTTCACCATCAAGTACCAACCCACAAATAACAAATGGAGCACAAAATCCTACCTGGAACGATTATAGCCCAAATCTCCCCGTCTCTCCCATAGCCATTCTCTTCAAACTTTCCAAGGTCTAGCATTGCTTCTCAGTCTGTCCCTAGGTATGTTACTGAAGCCTCCAGGTGAACCTCTTAAACCAAGCACCCATATTTTTTACCTACCGCCTATGACACACGGAGGTGACGACACTGACCATTTCACTGTGGTAGTATTAAATCTGCAACCGAATGTATCTCACTTCTGAGAGACGAGAAACTACATTACATCATCCAGAGTTTCCCCTCCCACACAAAAGACACGAATCACTTCCCGGTGTATTTCAAACACATTCTCATTCAATAAGACCTTTCTCTCTGCACTGATGTCCAACACACAGACGGCGTTTCAATTAGTGAGCGCCATCTCTTATAAATCCCTGCTGAAAGTTCCCTGGAAGCCTCATTCATTACCGCGCTTGTTAACGTCACCCTTCCTCGATAACTACTGGGCCTTCGAGATCCAGACATACAAACAAAGAACGGGGACAGTTACTGAAACCAAAATAGCCCAATTTTATGCCAACTTCTTCTATCACATCAGACAAATCTTCACCCTCATAGAGGCTTTCAATGTATTCTTTCCACCTATCTGCTCTCTCCTCTGCATTTAACAGTGGAATTTCCGTTGCACTCTTAATGTTACCACTGTTGCTTTTAATGTCACCAAAGGTTGTTTTGACTTTCCCGTATGCTGAGTCTGTCCTTCCGACAGTCATATCTTTTTCGATGTCTTCACAGTTTTCCTGCAACTATTTCGTCTTAGCTTCCCTGCACTTCCTATTTATTTCATTCCTCAGCGACTTGTATTTCTGTATTCCTGATTTTCCCGGAACATGTTTCTACTTCCTCCTTTCATCAATCAACTGAAGTATTTCTTCTGTTTCCCATGGTTTCTTCGCAGCTACCTTCTTTGTACCTATGTTTTCCTTCCCAACTTCTGTGATGGCCCTTTTTAGAGATATCCATTCTTCTTCAACTGTACTGCCTACTGCGCTATTCCTTATTGCTGTATCTATAGCGTTAGAGAACTTCAAACGTATCTCGTCATTCCTTAGTACTTCCGTATCCCACTTCTTTGCGTATTGATTCTTCCTGGCTAATGTCTTGAACTTCAGCCTACTCTCCATCACTACTATATTGTGATCTGAGTCTATATCTGCTCCTGGGTACGCCTTACAATCCAGTATCTGATTTCGGAATCTCTGTCTGATCATGATGTAATCTTATTGAAATCTTCCCGTATCTCCCGGCCTTTGGCAAATATACCTCCTCCTCTTGTGATTCTTGAACAGGATATTCGCTATTACTAGCTGAAACTTGTTACAGAACTCAATTAGTTTTTCTCCTCTTTCATTCCTTGTCCCAAGCCCATATTCTCGTGTAACCTTTTCTTCTACTCCTTCCCCTACAACTGCATTCCAGTCGCCCATGACTATTAGATTTTCGTCCCCCTTTACATACTGCATTACCCTTTCAATATCCTCATACACTTTCTCTATCTGCTCATCTTCAGCTTGCGACGTCGGCATGTATAACTGAACTATCGTTGTCGGTGTTGGTATGCTGTCGATTCTGATTAGAACAACCCGGTCATTGAACTGTTCACAGTAACACACCCTCTGCCCTACCTTCCTATTCATAACGAATCCTACACCTGTTATACCATTTTCTGCTGCTGTTGATATTACCCGATACTGATCTGACCAGAAATCCTTGTCTTCCTTCCACTTCACTGACGCCTACTATATCTTGATTGAGTCTTTGCATTTCCCTTTTCAGTTTTTCTAGTTTCCCTACCACGTTCAAGCTTCTGACATTCCACGCCCCGACTCGTAGAACGTTATCCTTTCGTTGATTATTCAATCTTTTTCTCATGGTAACCTCCCCCTTGGCAGTCCCCTCCCGCAGATCCGAATGGGGGACTATTCTGGAATCTTTTGCCAATGGAGAGATCATCATGACGCTTCTTCAATTACAGGCCACATGACCTGTGGATACACGTTACGTGTCTTTAATGCGGTGGTTTCCATTTCCTTCTGCATCCTCATGTCGTTGATCATTGCTGATTCTTCCGCCTTTAGGGGCAGTTTCCCACCCCTAGGACAAGAGAGTGTCCTGAACCTCTATCCGTTCCTCCGTCCTCTTTGACAAGGCCGTTGGCAGAATGAGGCTGACTTCTTATGCCGGAAGTCTTCGGCCGCCAATGCTGATTATCTATCAAAATCTGGGCAGTGGCGGGGATCGAACCGCGACCGAAGACGTTTTTGATTATGAATCAAAGACGTTCCCCCTAGACCACGGCGCCAATCTTAGCTGGTCGTTTTCGAAATACAGTTTCACCTCCTTTGATGTTGACCTCCATCATTTAGAAGGTCGCATCTTGAACGCAGTCCGCGTCAGCCCAACCACTAAGCAACAATATCTCCGTTTCTACAACTGCCGTTCCTTCAACATCAAACAGAATCCTACAGAATAGGCATCCACGGTAAATGTATCCACTACAACACAAAATTCTTTAACATCTACACAAGTAATCTTCCTCAGACCTGCTTCCGCTTCAACACTGCTAAACCCTGCGACATAAACGACAGAGTGACGCTTAAAGCCACTTAACCCGATTACCAGATAACACTGTTAACTGAACAGTTTTTTTGTGTAGGAAGTATCACCATCAAATTGGCAAAATGCTTGAATAGGCGCTGAGCTTGATGATATTCAGTACTCAGCTGCTTAGCCTGCTCGAGAAAACTGAGAGCATCTTACTCGTGAACCATTCAATCTTTCTACCCACCACAAGTTTTCATGTACTCTTAAGACGAGATTTTACTCTCCAAGACGTACTCTCATCTTTACACTTCCACTGGACACAACTTCTGCTAACATAACTTCAGTTTCGCCATAGGAAAGCTCTCTGTCTTTTAATTATACTCATAATATCAGCACTAACAAAAAGAAATTTACAATAATTCATGAAATGTTTCCATTTGTTTACAAGCCATCATAACAACCATCATCTACTTGACACCTAGTGTAGCATAAAAGCCTCTTCCAACCTTCCCCATTCAATAAAAGCCTCAATTATACGTGCCCACGTTCCTCCATCATATTTTCTGTTGTATTTAACCCACTACCTTCCAGTGCGTAACCTTCTACAGTTTTTCGTACCTCCTGGAATCCAGCAAAGAACTTCCGTGGTCATCCGCCATCCAATCGCTTGGAAAGAAGCTAGAAATGAGAGAATTGGATAATGATGAAGGAAGTGGAGAGGATGAAACAGAATTTAGTGGTAATGAATCAAGTGATAATGCGAAAGATTTGGAAGATGATATTGAGTATTGAGGAGGAGGGTGGCGGGTATAGTCAAGTAGATGATTTTGTCGGCACTGGCGAAAATAATGAAGGACAGGAGACAGCCAACAACGAAAACATCCAAGAAACTAAAGACGAACAAAACAATTAGATCAACATGTTGACAGATTAGTTGGAAGTAAAATATTATCAGTGCAATAAATTTGTTGGAAAGAAGGGAGAAAGAGGTAAACTCAAAAAAGGTCGAAAATAAAGATAAATTCTAGAGAAATATTGCGCTGCCGGGACAAATGAAGATGATTTGCTAAGGGAACAAAATGAAAGAGGATTAGCAAAGAAGGGGCAACCTGTAATAATGATTAACATTTATAGCTTAAAGGAAAAATTTTGCTGGGCATGATCTGAGCTCAAACATAATGAGATACCTCCTCAGTGGCAACCAGCATGGATTTCGAAAAATCGATCATTTTGAAACCAACTCGCACTTTTCTCCCAAGACGTACTGAAAGCTTTGGATCAAGGCAGTCAGGCAGATGCTGTATTTCTTGATTTCCGAAAAGCATTTGACATCTACGCTTACTGTCAAAAGTACGATCATATGGGGTATCAAGTGAAATTTCGACTGAGGACTCCTTGGTAGGGTGGGCGCAACATGTTATCTTGTCTGGCGAGTCATCGTCAGATGTAGAAGTAACTTCAGATATGCCACAGGAAAGTGTGTTGGGACCCTTGCTGTTCATGTTGTATGTTAATGAGCTTGCAGACAATATTAAAAATAAATCAGGTTTTTTGCTGATGGTACAGTGATCTATAATAAGATAAGATGCGTAAATATTCAGTCACATCTTTATCATATTTCAAAGTGATGCAGAGATGGGCAACATGCTTTAAATGTTCCAAAATGTAAAATTTTGCACTTTACTAAATGAAAAAAAAGCAGGACTTTAATATCATTGAGTCACTGTTGGAATCGGCCAACCTGGGTGTAACACTCTGGACGGATATGAAATGGAATGATCACATAGTTTAGTCATGGGTAAAGCAGGTGGTAGACCTCAGTGAATTGGTAGGATACTGGGGTAGTGCAATGAATCAACAAAGGAGATTGCTTACAAATCACTCATGCGACTGTTTCTATTGTTCAAGTGTGTGGGACCTGTAACAGATAGGCCCAACAGAGGATACTCAATGTATACAGAGAAGGGTAGCACGAATGGTCACAGGTTTGTTTAATCCCTGGGAAAGTGTCACAGAGATACTGATGGAACTGAACTGGAAGACTCTTGAAGATAGATATAAACTATCCCGAGAAAGACTATTAACAAGGGTTTCAAAGAATAGCTTGAAATGATTACTCTCGGAATAAACTACAACCCCGTACGTATCGTTCACACAGGGATCGTGAAAATAAGATTGGGATAGTTACTTCACGCACAGAGACATTTAAACAATCATTGTTTCCGCCCTCCATACATGAATGGAATAGGAAGAAACCCTAACAACTAGTACACTGGGGTGTACCCTCTGCCATGCATCTCACGGCGGTTTGCTGAGCGTAGACGCAGATATATGTAGAACAAATTTTGTCTCTGTTCGAAGCATCACGAGAACACTTAAAGAAAAATAACAAAACTGTCGAAATGTCTGTATCAAGAATAAGTGTGGGTAGTGCTTTAGGGAAATCGCGAAAAAAGTAAATTTTAAGCGATATTATTTTATGAAGGTGTGGGAATCAAAGGCCATTTTATCAGGTAATGGGTTGCAATTGTGTTTAAAGTATGGAAAATGGAATGATAGACTCAGATGTAGAATTAAAATGTAAAATAGCTTACTACCCAGCCACTAATCCAGTTGAACTTTATATGAGAGAGTTGGGAAGACTATATAGAACATATTGTAACCAAAGCATAATGAACTGTTTAAGCCCTGAGACCACTGGGTTAAATCCTGATGAAATTATGACCGAGGTAAGGAAGAAGATTTTGATTGAAGAAATCCTAAAGTTTCCACACAAACAAGATATGAGCATCCAGACAAAGAAAAAGTTGATAAATCAACGTATGTAAAAACAGATCTGGGTTAGGAAAATGAGGGATGATTTGGAAGTCAGATGGCAAGATTAAGATAGGGGACTTGGTATTAGTAGAGAACCATGGGAAGACCAGAAAGATAACATCTCCGATTTCCAAGTTCTTTAACACATGTCATAAACATTTGAGGTATCTGACATACCCTAAGCTAATGCCTATTACTTAGTTTTTCCAAAATCTCAGAAAAAGTTTGGTTTAAGAAACATAGTGGATTTCAAATAGTACAAGTAGAGAGATAACTGATGAATAGACCTCAGGAGGATTCCCATTTTTTGTGATAAGCACAGTGCACCAAGCTACGCAGTGCTGTTTTAGATTTTCGTTTTTATGTGTTGCATTTTATTCCAACTGTCCTGCCAATCTGATATTTCAATATGACATTTATTAGCATTAAGTGGATGATGTACATCTTACTGGTTTTCAACATTATGCAAATCTGTCCATGAAAAGTAATATCGTTTATGATATCGGTTTTATCCATGGTCTTAAGTATGTTTCTGGATGTTGCTTGTGATTATATTCTATTTGAACTTCTAAGTACTAATTTTACTGACACATAGAGATGTTTTCTTACTTTGTCAAGAAATGATGTAGGAATAAGAGCAGTGATTTAAAACTGAGATCATGATGTAGAAACAAGGTTAATGAACTAATAGTGAGTGTGGTACAATTATTTAAACTTAAATTGAATAGCATGAGTTGGTCCATTACATATTAAGTGTCAGATATGTTCAATCAGTTACACTGTAGGAACTATACATGGTACAACAATTGGTTGTGTCATTAGTTAATCACTAATTTTATTGTGGTTATTCATAAGTAACTGTGATTCTATATGTGAAGGAGTAGGTGGAAATGGGGAGAACAGTATGATTTTTGAACAGAACAACCTTACTTGTTGTGGAGTAGAGTTTGGAGTAAGTGCACTTTATATGGTTTGTAAAAGAATCTGGTAAGAATTTGTCAGTGTTAATGTACTTTAATTTCTGAAACTAATTAGGCCAAGGGACAGTAATTCTTATAATTATGTTATGAGTTTCCAAGGCTATTATTTTTATATATGTCTAGGGATGGACATGAATGTTGGTATGAGTGAGAAGTAGTATTACTTGAACCATTTGTATTATTGTAAACTTTACAACACTAACTTAAATGAATGTAATATTGATTATCGTCCTGCCTATTCAAAGAAGAATAATGACAAAGATGTCAGGAACCTACCAGACAAGAATATAAGAGCATTCTACTTGTAGATTTTATGTTAGCAAGGACTGATAGATTTGTTTCAGATGAGATGACACATTACTTGCAATTGATGAAATATAAATGGTAAATATAATAATGTGCAGTAGCGCCCAAGAGGCAGATGAGAGTCAAAAGAAGGCCTCAGAGAAAAGACAGACATGAGGCACACTCCACTGTGAGGACATGTCCAGGGGCAGTGTTAAAATTATGCTGAATGTCCAGCAAGGAATAATGAACCAAAAAATGATGATTTGGAAGCAAAATAATAAGATTTTTCTTTCACTAACCGTGATAAATGTGAAAGAGGTGTGTAGGAGTATTTTCTGAGTGTTTTCATTGGTGCACAATGTGGAAAGATACGTAAGACTTTGTTTTCTACTAACACGTTTCTGACGACGAGCGGTAGCTAATGGAATAAACTAAACGCCCTTTTTTTCAGGAACACACATAATTTTGTGCATTAATAAGACTTTTCTTTCATAGCCTTGAGCTGCATAATTATTTTCCAAGTTTTTTATTGGTCCATAACGTGGAAACGTACATAAGACTATGCTTTCTATTAATATTTTTGAAAATGTAATTAATTCAGTTCAGATCAGAATACCAGATTTAGTGAGATTAAGATTTTGCAGTACAGTGCTCATTTTGTTTGTAATACATTAATCATATAGATACATCAGTTTTCATATGTAATAATAATGGAAATAATGCGTCCACACTAGGGTGACTGATTGTTTGCCCGCTGAACTTACGACGTCCTTGAAACATTTCAAAAGAATCGATATAGATAAATGGTCAAGAACATTGTAACAAATGATACAATATGCAAAAGTCAAATTCTCAAAGCTTTTTTAAAATGTTTCTAAGTGTTCTGTGTCTCTACATAGTGCCACACAGCATACATCTAATTAACAGTCCACTGTTGGCCGTACCCGACCCAGCAATTAGGGCTGACAGTAAGAATAGCTGCCGTCATGCGGTGTCGCGAGTCTTTGAGGTTTCGTGGTGAAAGTGGAACATAAACGCTATCCGTGTGATACAATTCCCTCTCCCCCCTCCCAAAAACAAAAGTCTCAAGGCGTCAAGTGCAGCGGCCTCTGTTGCCACTAGACTAGCGCCAGGTCGACAGTCCATCCAGAGATATGACGGCGTCTCATTCAGGTAATCTCCTGCACAACTGCGAAAATGTGGAGGGACGGTATCCTGTTGAAAGATGAAATCCCTGGTACCAGTTTTAAGTTGTGGCATGAGCCACAACTTCTGCGTGTCGGAAGAAGTGATGTCATTGAGCGTTCCTTCAGAGAAGAAAACGGGTCCACAGACTGTCTTGTTGGACATGGCAAAGAATACGTTCACTTTCTAGGAATTCCGAACGTGTTCGACAGTTGTGTGTGGATTGTCTGTCCTCTAGATATGTGTTTTCTGTCGTTTGACTCTACCCGAAGGATGAAAAGTGGTTTCATCACTGAAGATTAATTTGCTTGCAAAGTCGTCATTATCAGATGCTTCTGCATATCACTGAAGAACCGCAGACGGCGTAATTTCTCATCATGGCTTACGGCTTGCAGGAGCTGCACTTTGTACGGCATCATTTTTAGTCGCTTACGAAAAGTTTTCCAGCACTAGCTCTACAGGTGGACTACATGAGCCTTGGCAACATCGCTTCCCTCAAATGGTACACTGTTTGTTCTGACACTCGCTGTCAGCCCGAACGTTTTGCATCGCACATACAACCATCCTCCTCGATTTTCTTGTGCCAGTTCACTACGCTGTAATAAACTGGTGGTGCCTCCTGTAACTTGGCAGGGAAAGCTCTTTGAATGCTTGCTACCGATTGGCAACCGGGTAGATTCTAGCACACAAAATTATTTAATGCCTAATTTGCCACCATTTTCAGCAGGTACAATCAGTGGCGTGCCTGCGGCATGGACAGATTTGCCCACTCCACGTAAAAAAAAAGAAGCTTTCAGAATTGTTTGTTAGGTTATGTTTGGACATTTACTTATACCTGATACTGGTGTTACTTACCACCTGTTTGTTTAACCTTTAAATCTAAACGGCGGGGAAGGGCTGACCCAATAAAGTGAACATTTCAATTTCAATAGGTTTACTAACTACCCAAAACAATCACATAAAATTTGACAGGCGCCACTCGGACAAGATTATTCAAGAGACTCGCATTACATAAAATCATAAGCAAGTTAATAAATCATTCGGCAAACATTAAGAACTGACACTCACGCAAAATATTTACGAAGTTTTCATTACATAAAATCGTAAGTTAATAAATCATTAGCCAAACATTAAGAACCGCCACTCAGCAAAATATGACCATAACTTTAGCAAAGCAACTCTAGTTAAGACACAACAGAAAATGTGTACCAACTGAAGCAAGGCCCAAGCCTGTAAGGGCGAAGTTTAACCACGAACGGTGGAACCGACTGAGAGAAGTAATACTTAACTTCGAACCAAGACGTGGCTCCGTTTGCAACCCCACGTCGAGTAGGCCACCAAAATGCGAACCAAGCAAACGCTACCGAAGAGGAACACACGAACTCAGGCGAAGTCCACTGCCCGTTAGCCAAACTTGTAATCTAAAGGGAAGCTCTACGCTTCGGTTGCCCGCTGCCTCAGCTCACTGAAACACAGACCACACCCGACAACAAGAGGCAGAAAATTTTTCTTAACTTTAACATCTAAGATAGACCAGTAAATTAGCTCTATAAAATCCAGGCTAAACAACAACTAATTTCACTCGTAAGTCCTTCAAGTGAAACAGTACTTGATAAAAACTAAGAGTGGGAAATGAACTGGCTCACGAGAACTGACACTGACTACAACTTATGGACACACATCTGCAAATACAACGATATTACGGGGAAGCAGAGCACACGCTTAGTAAGAGGCCTCAAATGAAATCAAACAAACACAACATCACACGTCTTGCAACGTCTTACTGTACCAATAGCGATCACAATGACAATTAACCAAGCGCTCTTTGTAAATAGCGTACTTAACTTGGTGTCTTGAAGCTGGGGCGATTTTGCGAAGACGTCAAACCATCTCTTCGCAAGACCATAACAGCGTGTCCCTCCAAGGAAGTGGGCACGTCCACAGCTCACGAGGTCGCCGGAGAACGCACAGCGCCGGCCAACTCCCGCCGACTCCAGTACAACCTCGTGACAACCGCCGCCCGGCCTCAGGCACGCCGTCTTCGCTTCTGTCCGCCAGCCAATTGCCGACTCGCGCACCGCGGCGTAACCTTCTCAAAGCGTTGTGTCCCCTTCTACTCGCGGTCAGCACTCGCTTATATCCCAACCCGGCCAAGACCAACGACAAACCTCTGTACTAGGAACACGATCATACTCGTGCCAGAAACACTACTCGCGCCGGTCCCGCCACGGCTCAATACCAATGTATATCAATGTCTTAAAACATTTCATCGAATTAATCATTACCCTATAAAGTGTTGTCCCTTCTAAGAGCCGTCAGGAGCATTTTCTCCGGCGTTTCGGCAGGTATTTGAAATTTCGTTCTTGCAGTTTGTAGCTGAGTCAGCCCAAATAAATACTGCTCACCTTGTGCTTCATGCGACACGCTGTGTCAAACGAAACTGGTTTCCTTCCCATTACAAGCAAAACGATTTTTGAGGCGGGCCTTTTATTATGGCACCATACACAATCATTAACCCGGCCCCAGGGAGGCAGGGTCCCCTTCCCTATTCCTCTACTGTGGTAATTCCTGTCTGGCGCGTCCACTTTGTGGGGGTGGGCATCGTACACTTTAGTAGGGCGGAGTGATAGGATGGCTGAGTTCAGACAGGGACCCAGTCCCATGGGGTATAACACGGAATCCATGCCCAGAGTTACGGGTGACGGTGGAGAAAAAAGACTTCGGAACGGCGAAGCTGGCAGATGAGGCAACCCCCACGCCCGGGTTCCCGGGTTCGATTCCCGGCGGGGTCAGGGATTTTCTCTGCCTCGTGATGGCTGGGTGCTGTGTGCTGTCCTTAGGTTAGTTAGGTTTAAGTAGTTCTAAGTTCTAGGGGACTGATGACCATAGATGTTAAGTCCCATAGTGCTCAGAGCCATTTGAACCTTTTTTTTTTTTTTTTGATGAGCAACCCTCCTTCCTGGGGATTAAATGAGAAGGGAAACACTGCCTTGTGGTGGAGGAGAAAGTCCAAAGGCTAAGGGAGACAACCCCAACAGAAAATCCTTTGTTGCGTTAGGCCTAGCAAGGCAGTAGGAAAGTCTTCATATATTGCTTTCAAAACACAGACGAGCCTCGGAACAAACCACTCAGGATTTGACCCACTGCTTCTTCAAGTACTGGTGCGAATGATGGGAGACCTGATCATATTCGTCAGTACATCATTAATATATTAACCATCAATGAAAAAATGGGTGAAATGACAGATGTACGAACAGAGAGAAAGTTAGACATTTTGGGGTTAAACGAAACGAAGTGGAAGGGAAAAGGTGAGAAGAATTTGAGTGGAGGAAAACTGTACTGGAGTAGGAATAACAGGTTTGGAAGAAACGGTGTGGCAGTGATGGTGAATAAGATGCACAAAGCTGTATTGAAAGGGTGAGATATATAACAGACAGCATCATAATCTTAAGCCCGAAATTCCAAAAAGAAACACTAAAAGTTATCCAGATTTATGCACTTCAAGTGAGATGTAGCGAATAAGAGAAGATGGACGTTAAAAATGAGTTAGAGAACCAAATAGAGTGCTAATGTAGTGATAGGAGATTTTAATGCATCGGCAGGCAAAGTCAGAAAGGGATTTGAGCAAGTATTGGGATGTTTTGGATATGGAGGCAGAAATGATTTTCTAGATTTGTGCCAGAGGAATAGAATGAAAATAGCAAACAGCTGGTTTATGAAGAGAGAAAGTCATGTTATAACCAGATACAGTTGGGATGGAAGAACCAACAGTGTAATTGGTTATATTCTAGTAGATAGGGAATGAGGAGAGAAAGTAACAGATGTGAAGGTAATTCCAAGTGTGAGTGCAGATGGAGCCATAGATTACTGGTAGAACAATGGAGAATAGAAGACAGAAGAAAGTGATGAGGAGACGAGATTGGAAACTAAAGGAGAGTGAAAGTGCTGAGAAGCATAGAGAATTAATCACACAAAAATTTTCAATAGAAGTTTTCTGTGAGGTAGAAAAATAATAGAGTTTATTCAAAGACGCTTTAGTCGAAGCAGCACAAAAAGTATGTCGTAGAACATCTGGAAAGGAAAAAGTAAGACAGACAATTTGGTGGGATGATACCACAATCCAAGCGGTTAGAAGAAAACCTGGATGCAGTTTTGTCATATGATGACATGGTTGGAGACCGTGGCTGTTATTTGAAAACAAATGTTAATGGTGTTGGGACAGCAACCAGCCACAAATTTACTTTCAGTTTCTTTATTCAAAGGGTACCGTTACCGGTTTCGAATCGTTGTGATTCATCTTCAGACGCTTTACATCCTTTTCTTACAACATGTGGTGTGTTTCTTTTACAGATTAATTGTCCTAAAATATAAATAATACGTTATTATAAGCACACCACACAGATGGATGCGTTCCAGATTTGGAGAAATTGCTGCAAAACTAAAAATGACGAGGACCTTAAAATATATATAGATGAAAAGAATAAGTGCAAAGAAATAGTGGAAACAGCAAAGAAAAAGACATGGGAAGAGCTTACAAAAAAAAAAAAAACTTGAAGAAGATGTGAAGAGCATTAAGAAAATGTTCTATAAAATGACGAAAAATAAAAGGAAGGTTTCTGAAGTACCAGTAAAGATGGAAACAGAGGATGGTACTGTGGTTGAAGATCCAGGAAATATAAAAGATCTCTGGAGATAACATTTAAAAAAACTGTTAAACGCTGCGGAGCTGGTACACGAGAAAACAACAAATAATGGAGAAATTGAGAGAAGTTGGGAAGCAGAAGTAGGACAAACTACACGGGAAGAAATGAAAATAGCTATGAAGAAGATGAATGGGGGGGGGGGGGGGGGGTAAGCCCCAGGACCTAATGAAGTATCAGTGGACATGACAAGAGCAGCAGGCCCAGTGGGAATGCAGTGGCTGTACAGAGTACTATCAAGTGTGTGGAGAAGTAGTACAATACCTGACGACTGGAGAAGAGGAGACATTGTTCCCATCTTCAAAGAAGGCAATAGAAGACTTTGTAAAAACTGCAGAGGAATAACCCTTGTGAGCCATACAGCCAAGATTTTTGAAAGAATTTTATTAAATCGAATAAGTGAAAAGATAGAAAACGAGCTGAGTGAAGAACAGCATGGGTTTAGGAAAGGAAGAAGCACGATCGACCTGATATTTTCTATCCGTCAACTGATGGAAAATTTTGGGAGTATAACAAAAGGGTGATAATGGTTTTTATAGACATAGAAAAGGCATATGACTCAGTTAACAGGGAAATACTCTGGGAAGAAATGAAGGAGACAGGTATAGAAGATGGCTACATTAATGTGAGAAAGACAATGTACAGAGGACACAATTGTAGAATCAGAACACCATTGGGGAACTCTGAATACTTACAAATAAGACAAGGACTTAAACAAGGAAGTACTCTATCTCCCGCACTTTTTAATGTTGTGATGGAGGGAATGAATAGGGCAATTAAAGATATAGTAAAAGAAAAAGACATAAATATGATTTTTGCAGATGATATTGTAATATGGGGCGATAAAGAGGAAGGAAGGAAATAATGAAAAGGTATGGATTAACAATAAATAAAGATAATGAAGTAATGGTATTTGGAAGAGACAAAGGGATCAACGGGAATATTACTTTGAATGGAGAACCCATCAAAGTGGTAGACAGCTTCACTTATTTAGGGAGTGAAATATCTAGTGATGGAAGAATAACCAACGAAATTAATACGAGGTTACAGAAGGGACGCAATTTCTACCAAACAACAAAACACCTGATTTGGAATGAGGAAGTTTCAGAAAAAGCAAAACTCCTTATGTATAAAAGTTATTACTTCCCTATTTTCACCTATGGCACTTGGGCAATGACAGAAATGGACTGGAGCAGACTGCAAGCAGGGAAAATGAAACTTCTCAGAGCAGTTAAGGGAAATACAAGAATGCACAGAGTAAGGGATGAAGATATTAGAAAGGACCTTAAACAAGAAAGTAAAAGAGAAGAAATCGGAAACAGAGTTTAAGATGGTACAGGCATGGTAAGAGTTTGTGTGGACAGAGACTTCCCAAAATTATGGAAGAACTAAATATGGCTGGAAAAAGAGCTAGAGGGCGCCCAAGAACACGGTGGAAAACGAGAGTGAGAGTATCTGTGGAAAGGAGAGGTGTGACCTGGCAACAAGTGGAGGAAGAAACGTGCTGGGAGGACCGAGCCAAATGGAGAGGACTCATCAGCACCCAGCATGGTACAGGCATGGTAAGAGTTTGTGTGGACAGAGACTTCCCAAAATTATGGAAGAACTAAATATGGCTGGTAAAAGAACTAGAGGGCGCCCAAGAACACGGTGGAAAACGAGAGTGAGAATATCTGTGGAAAGGAGAGGTGTGACCTGGCAACAAGTGGAGGAAGAAACGTGCTGGGAGGACCGAGCCAAATAGAGAGGACTCATCAGCACCCAGGCCCAGCTGTAGCTGGAGCGGGATCCGGATACAACAACAACCCAAATTAGTTTGCGCAATATCTGCTTTGTCTACAGGTATTTACAGTGACAGAAAACACGAGGAATAACCATTACTCCATCAGCGACTGAACAGCGCTGCTCTGTGGCGGTAGCGGTCAGTGCTGACCAGGGCAGTGCTGGAGTAATGGTTATTCTTCGTGTTTTCTGTCACTGTAAATACATGTCGACAAAGCAGATATTGCACAGGCTAATTTGGGACAGCTTTATCGAATGGGAAGGTAAATTTTCGCTTCAAAAATCACTTTGTTTACATGGGGAAAGAAACGACAACTTCCCGTTGACACTCGAGCGTCTTAGGAGAGAAGTGATGAACAGTGTTTGGGGCAATTTCATCTATACATTGAAAAAAACAAAAGTATAGTGCCGAAACACCAGAGAAAATACGCCTGAAGGCTTAGGATGGACACTCTATACACGCTGAAGTGACAAAAGTATTGGGAGAGCAACATCTGCGTATTGTAAAGTCCCCTTACAAAAATTTATGGATGACTGTGCTAGTAAGACTCTTACGTTATTTGATTTTCTAACAGCTGAGCAAAACTGAACGTACTCAGACAGTTCTCTCTTTACTTATTCTGATCATCACTAAACTGACACACAATATTTTTTAGCGCAACGCAATCTGACTTTCAATAATCCCTACAAAAGAATGGCCCTGACTGACAATAACTTATATCTTTCATGAATCACTTACTTCACAATAATCTTCGTTGTTCGAACTACTGCAATATAGCGAACGCCAATACTGCCAACTAAATAAAAGATTTTAACTACTGAAGACACTAACTTCTGATAGGCATAGTTAGCAAATGAAAGTCATCAATTCATGCTATCCATCTTTCCAAATTTCCTTTTTCTGGCGGACACACTTCCAGATCTTGCTTATAGCAACCTCTCAAAACTCTGGAATCTCTCTCTCCACATCCGCCACTGCTGATGGCTCACCTCCAACTGCACAACGCTAAGCGCTGTTCACATCCAATTACCCAACACTACAATAGCGAATATTCCAACAATGCCAACCAGCCACAGACTGCACACAGCACAGTCAGTGATTTTCATACAGAGCGCTACGTGGCGTTACCAACACAAAAACCTAAACAGCCTACTTTCAGTATACAGCCGGCGGTAGTATCGCGGAACATTGTATAAAAGTGCAGTGCGTTGGCGGACCTGACATTTGTACTCAGGCGATTCATGTTAAAATGTTTCAGACGTGATTATGGCTGCACGACGCGAATTAACGGATCTTGAACGCGGAATGATAGTTGGAGCGCGGCGCATGGGACATTCAATTTCGGACGACTTGACGCCACTTCGGCGACTTGCGCGTCGATGGGGATGAAATGATGATGATTAGGACAACACAACACCCAGTCCATGAGCTAAGAAAACCTCCGAACCAGCCGGGAATCGAACCCGGGCCCTTAGGATTGACTTCCTGTCGCGCTGACCACTCAGCTGATGGGGCGGACATTCAGTTTCGGAAATCGTTGGCGAATTTGATAGTCAGAGATCCACAGTGTGAAAACTGTACCGAGAATAACACTTTTTGAGGCATACCGCTGACCATGGAGAAGGAAGTGGCCAACTGCCTCCCCGTAACGACCGAGGGCAGCGACGTTTGCGTAGAGTTGTCAGTGCCAACACACAAGCAACACTGCGTGAAATAACGGCAGAAATTAATGTGGGAGGTACGAAAAACGTGTCCGTTAGGACAGTGCTGTGAAATCTGGCGTTAATGGGGTATGGCAGTAGACGACCGACGCGAGTGCCTTTGCTAACAGCACGGCATTGCCTGCACCACCTCTGCTGGTCTCGTGACCATATCGTTTGGACCCTAGACGACCGCAAAACCTTGGCTTGGTCACAAGAGTCCCCATATTAGTTGGTAAAAGCTGATGGAGGGGTTTCGAGTGTAGCGCAGACTACAAGAAGCCATGGATCCAAGTTGTCAGCAAGGCACTGTACAACTGGTGGTGGCTTCATAATGGTGTGGGCTGGGTTTACATGGAATGGGCTGGGTCCTCTGGTCCAGCTAAACCTATCATTGACTGAAAAGGTTACGTTCGGCTGCCTGGAGACCATTTGCAGCAAATAACGTTGAAATTTTTGTGGTTCAAATGGCACTAAGCACTATGTGACTTAACATCAGAGGTTATCAGTCCTGTAGACTTAGAACTACTTAAACCTAACTAAGCTAAGGGCATCACACACATCCATGTCCGAGGCAGGATTCGAACCTGCGACCGTAGGAACAGCGTGGTTCCGGACTGAAGGGCCTAGAACCGCTCGGCCACAGCGGCCGGCTGAATTTTTATGGACAGTGCCCAGTGCCACTAGGCCACAATTGTTCTCCATTGGTTTGAAGATCATTTTGGATATTTCGAGCGAATGATACGACCACACATATTACCCGAATCCCCTCGAATGTTCATGGGACTTAATCGAGAGGTCAGTTCGTGCACAACATCCTGCACTGGCAACACTTTCGCAGTTATGGACGGCTGTAGAGGCAGCATGGTTCAGTATTTCTGCAGCGGGACCTCCAACGATTGTTGAGAGCATACCACGCTCGAGATGCTGCTTTACGGAGGGCAAAAGTTGCTGTGACACCATGTTAGGCGGTGTCTCTAGCACCGTCACTAGGTTTGATGGTCTCGGTTTCATTTTTTTTTTTTTCTCAAGATTTATGATTACCCATTGTAGACCGGACGGTAGGTAGCGCAGAGAGGTGACGATCACTAATATGAACCAACAATGCGCAGCCACCAGCCGGACGACCCAGCCACCTAACACACGTACCGACGCCCTATCGTGCGCTGGCCGGCAGCGCTGAGCGTAGTGGGGGCGGCGTCGCAGGTCGGTGGCGGCGGTGGCGCTGGGGGCGGTGGTAATTAATTAGGGCCGCGGCCCTCCGCCCCCGACCAGCACTGCCGTCAGCCGCCAGCCGCCAGCCGCCAGACGCCGCTATTGATGCCGTCTGGCGCGGTGCTGCCGCCGCCACTGCGCACGCGCCGCCTCTGACCCAGTTGCGGCGCCGCGACGCACCGTCTGGCCGCCGGCCTCCGCCATCGCCCCCTCCACCCCCGCGCGGCGCGGCGGCGCGTGCGGCCTCTGCCCCCCGCCCCCGCCCCCGGCGCCGGCACGTGGCGGCGCGGCCTTGGCCCCCGGGCCGGCTGTGCGTACCCTACCTAGGCCGTGCCTAGGCGGCGCCTAGGTCCGCAGCGCTCGCTGCCCCACCAGCCAGCAGCCAGCAGCCGCCTCCCCGGGATTCGTCCGCCACGCGCTCGCTCCCCTACAACAGCGCTCCGCTTTCTCCTTCACAAAACTGACAGTGAAGAGGCGTGTCGTTGCGCCGACTCTGAAAGACTGGTGCGAGTCAAACAGACCAGTACAGTCGTGTTACGACAAAACTGAGCTCCCCTAGGGAGATCTCCTTCATTTTCATCTGTAATGCACAAGCAACAGTATGGTGTGTGGTGGAGGGTACTTCGAGTCTTCCACTCACAAATGGTAGGTTGCCACTTACGGTACACTTCGGCATTGACTATGAACTCAAATTATAGCGTCGTGGTTATTACACGATATATCAGGGGGTACCAATATCCCTCAAGACTACCTTAATATTCGAAAGTATTTTATTTGCGTATCGAGTTTATGTCCAGCGGCGATTTAGTGAAGAGCGCTGCGTTCTCAGCAGTCGGTTTGAAGCTTGTTGTGAATGCAATTCTGCAAAATGTCCTTTTCAATCGAACAAAAACTGTTTATCGTTGTAACTTTTTTGACATAAATCCTTTAAAACGAGCTGCTCCTGCAAAAAGTGTTGCGCTGAAATTGATCACTAAATTTATAGCCACAGATTCAGTTGCTAACGCCGATGGTAGCCGTGTAAAAAAAGTTTGTTTACGGTAAAATACTGAACGCGTTCACGAGACTAATGATAAGAAGTCCACGGAAATCAACTAGACGTTAATCCTCCCAACGAATCATCAAATGAACATGTTTAAGCTGTTACATAAGCGAGCATACAAAGTAAGAGTGAAACTAACATTACAACCTACGGATTACGCACAACGACAACAACAAAAAATTGCTCTGATCACTATGGGACTCAACTGCTGGGCTCATTAGTCCCCTAGAACTTAGAACTAGTTAAACCTAACTAACCTAAGGACATCACAAACATCCATGCCCGAGGCAGGATTCGAACCTGCGACCGTAGCGGTCTTGCGGTTCCAGACTGCAGCGCCTTTAACCGCACGGCCACTTCGGCCGGCACAACGACAACACTTCTGCGAATATCGCTGATGGATATCTAGATCCAAATCTTTACTTCAATTCAGACGAAGGACGGTTTCACCTTAGCGAGTACGTGAAACAAGAAACACGCGCTATTGGTCTACAGACAGTCCTAGGGAATGCTTTTAGTTGCCTCCGCCTGATGTAAAAGTAGTCATTTCAGGCCATCGGACTGTAGGCCCCGTTTTCTATAAGAACACCATGACCTGTCTCGTGTATATAACGAAATTATTGCAAACGGAAGAGCAAGATGGCTCAACGGTGCAGACTTCACGGTTTCCAATCTCATACGCTCATGAAGCTTTCAGTGAAGAACGTACAGCTTTCGCTGGTTTATAGTCTTCCATATCGCCCGAACTCTCTGTGGTTTTTATTTCTACACTAATTTAAAGGGTAAATTCTATGGTAACAACCCGTATATAATTGAAGAGAGGAAAGCAAACATTCTCACTGCGATTGAGGAAACCACACCAGATGAACTGACAAAAGTTTCCTGTAACATATTATGATGTGCTGTGTTTCTATCAAAGTACATGGAGAACATTTTCAGGACCTTCTGTGAACTAAGGACCTTATGAATATCCAGTACGTTGTCTTCTTAACAATAATTTACTACTCTGTATTCTGTAATTGAAATAAACGAATGAACTGTCTGTATGTTGTTGTAAGACATGCGACCTCTTTTATTTTGGCCACCATGTAGAAGAAGAAACGTGAGTCGACAGGGAAGAGACAGGAGATCTATTAATATTAGAGTCAAAATTTAAAAAAAGGTTTGTACAACTCAAGATCAAATAAGTCTGAAGTGATAGGTAACATGTTGTTGTTGTGGTCTTCAGTCCTGAGACTGGTTTGATGCAGCTCTCCATGCTACTCTATCCTGTGCAAGCTTCTTCATCTCCCAGTACCTACTGCAACCTACATCCTTCTGAATAGGTAACATACCATCGGAATTTGTAAAGCCATTGGGGGAAGTGGTAACTCTCGATAGTTGTAGATTGTATGAGACTGGTGACATGCCATTAGACTTTCGGTGAAACGTTATCCACACAATTCCGTAGATAGCATGAGCCGACAACAGCGAGGATTATCGCACAATCAGTTTAAGAGCTCAGGCATCCAAGTTGCTGACAAGAGTAATGTACATAAGAATGGAACAGAAAACGGAGCATCTGTTAGATGGCGACTAGTATGACTTTATGAAGGATAGTGGCACCACAGGGGCAAATCTGACGTTGTGGTTAATAATGGAGGATAAACTAAAGAACAATGAAGACACTTTCATGGAATTTGTCGACCTGCAAAAACCCTTCCATAATGTAAAATGGCACTAGACGTTCGAAATTCTGACAAAAACAGGAGCAAGCTACAGGGACGCACGAGTACTATACAGCATGTAGAAGAACCGAGGTGGAACAGTAAGGGAGGAAAATTAAGAACGAAGTGTTTGGATTTAAAATAGCGTAAGATAGGGATGCAGTCTTTCGCCACTACCGTTTACTCTAAAACCAAAGCAGCAATGACGGAAATGAAAGAAAGTTTCAAGAGTGGGATTAAAATTCAAAGTGAAATGTTACCAATGATAAGATTCACTAATGACATTGCTATCGTCAGTGAGAGTGGAGAATAATTATAGGATCTGTTTTATGGAATGAAAAGGCTAATGCGTACAGAATAAGGGTTGAGAGTAAATCGAAGAAAGACGAAAGTACTGAGAAGCAGCAGAAATGAGAACAGCGAGAAACTTAACATCAGGATTGGGATCACGAAGTAGATGAAGTTAAGGAATTCACCTACCTTGCCAGGAAACTAGCGGATCATTAGACGGAGCACGGAGAACATAAAAAGCATACTAGCAAGGGCGTTCCTAATGACGTCAACCATAGGCGTTAATTTGAGGAAGAAATTTCTGAGAATGTAAGTCTGGAGTACGGTAGTGAAACATGGACTGTGGGAAAACTGGAACAGAAGGGAATGGAACCATTTGAAATGCGGTGCTACAGAAGAATGTTGAAAATGAGCTGGATTGATAAGGTAAGAAATGAGGAGATTCTCGGCAGAAACTGCGAGGGAAGGAATATATGGAAAACTCTGACAAGACGAAGGGACAGGATGGTAGGATACGTGTTACATCAGGGAATGACTTGGTTGGTTGTTTCGGGGAAGGAGACCAGACAGCGAGGTCATCGGTCTCATAGGATTAGGGAAGGACGGGGAAGGAAGTCGGCCGTGCCCTTTGAAAGGAACGATCCCGGCATTTGCCTGGAGCGATTTAGGGAAATCGCGGAAAACCTAAATCAGGATGGCCGGACGCGGGATTGAACCGTCGTCCTCCCGAATGCGAGTCCAGTGTCTAACCACTGCGCCACCTCGCTCGGTCAGGGAATGACTTCCGTGGTACTGGAGGGATCTGTACAAGATCGAAAGAGTAGAGGAAGACAGAGATTGGAATACATCCAGAAAATAATAGTCAACGTAGATTGCAAGTGCTTCTCTGAGCCGGCCGCGGTGGTCTCGCGGTTAAGGCGCTCAGTCCGGAACCGCGCGACTGCTACGGTCGCAGGTTCGAATCCTGCCTCGGGCATGGATGTGTGTGATGTCTTTGGGTTAGTTAATTTTAAGTAGTTCTAAGTTCTAGGGGACTGATGACCACAGAAGTTAAGTCCCATAGTGCTCAGAGCCATTTGAACCATTTTGCTTCTCTGAGATGAAGAGGTTGGCACAGGAGAGGAATTCGTGGCGGGCCGCATCAAACCAGTCAGAAGCTTGACGAGTAAAAAAAAAAGGAAAAAAAAAGAAAGGTTCGTCACCCGCAGAGTTCCTCGACTTGAGCTGTGGATCATCCACCGCATGCTGACGGATTCTTCTTGAGAGACACGGTGTTCCTCCTTCTGCTCCTGGATCAGCAGCCTAGGAGCCTCGGGACCAACTTGGATAAACTACTCTGGAAATGTTTCGATAGCCACCTCTGTGTTGGAGGGCGTAGTATGTTTGATTACGAATTTCGAAACGTGCCCTCTCGTTTTTTGTGAGTGAATCTCCCGAGCAAGACAGTCTTTCTTGTGATGTCTGTCCTGAAGGTTGCTGACCACTGCTGCGGGGTTCTCACGTTGGCTCAACAAATCCATAAGTAATCGAGCAGATCTTGGTGTGATCTTTTCTGTTTCTTCCGTTAATTCAACTTGGTAACAGTCCTAGAACAACAAACAAAACTCAAGTATTCTTCCATTAATTCAACTTGGAAACAGTCCTAGAATAACAAACAAAACTCAAGTATTCTTCTAGCAAGGTGACAATCGATGTGTCTCCTCCACATCACTCGCTCACCTTACATTTTTAATACCTAAGCACGCAGTTTGCATATGGTTTTGCGGAGTCATTCTAAACATTTCTAGTTATCCAGAATGAGATTTTCACTCTGCAGCGGAGTGTGCGCTGATATGAAACTTCCTGGCAGATTAAAACTGTGTGCCCGACCGAGACTCGAACTCGGGACCATTGCCTTTCGCGGGCAAGCGCTCTATCAACTGAGCTACCCAAGCACGACTCACGCCCCGTCCTCACAGCTTTACTTCTGCCAGTATCTCGTCCCCTACCATTCAAACTTTACAGAAGCTCTCCTGCGAACCTTGCAGATCTAGCACTCCTGAAAGAAAGGATATTGCGGAGACATGGCCGAGCCACAGCCTGGGGGATGTTTCCAGAATGAGATTTTCACTCTGCAGCGGAGTGTGCGCTGATATGAAACTTCCTGGCAGATTAAAACTGTGTGCCGGACCGAGACTCGAACTCGGGACCTTAGCCTTTCGCGGGCAAGTGCTCTACCAACTCAGCTACCCAAGCACGACTCACGTCCCGTCCTCACAGCTTTACTTCTGCCAGTACCTCGTTCCCTACCTTCCAAACTTTACACAAGCTCTCCTGCAAACCTTGTAGCAGAAGAAAATAATTTAGATAGTGTCGGTTTCTGTGACTGAGCCACAACGAGAGAACGGCCGAGTCGGGGCGGCTTATAGCGGCCTCCCCGTGTGGCCCTAGAGAAAGCCAGCGACGCGCCGCTCCCGGCGGGCGGCAGCCTTTGTACAGGGCGGGGGTGGGGTGGCGCCCTCGTCCAGTACCGTAAAACTGAAAGCTGCGATTTCTCCACTACTTGTAAAGCTGGCTCAGACTTAATACTAACACAAAAGACGCGCCTGCCGGCCGCGGTGGTCTAGCGGTTCAGGCGCTCAGTCCGGAACCGCGCGACTGCTACGGTCGCAGGTTCGAATCCTGCCTCGGGCATGGATGTGTGTGATGTCCTTAGGTTAGTTAGGTTTAAGTAGTTCTAAGTTCTAGGGGACTTATGACCTAAGATGTTGAGTCCCATAGTGCTCAGAGCCATTTTGATGTCGGAGATTTGATGTTTTACCGGATTCCTGATATTCACGGTACACTCGTGAAATGGTCGTACGGGAAAGTGCCCGCTTCATCGCCTCCTCGGAGGACCTGTGTCCCATCGCTCGTGCGCCGACTGTAATACCGCTTTCAAACTCACTTAAATCTTAATAACCTAGCATTGAAGCGGCAGTAACCGATCTAATTACTGCGACAGTCACTTGTTGTCTTATATAGGCGTTACTGACCGGGGTGCCGTATTCTGCCTGTTTATACAGGGTGGAGAAAAATTGTGTAACGAAATTTTAACCCCGGACAGCTGATGCCAGTAGGGACCCAAATTACTAATACTGTGTACGCCGACAACGCACCATTTTTAAACTACGGCAACTTTGCGCCACACGCTCCGATTGGCTGTGGGAGTGTCCTGTTGCTGTTCGTCGGTTGGTGGGGAGCGCTATGTTTGTCGGTTCACACATACAAACCTCCCTCGCCCCCTCATTGCCATTGCCCAACGTCATAAGCACAAGTGTCGGATATGTCTTGCTATTTGTCTCCACCTCACGTCAGAGGCAATTCACAAGTAAGCTTCGCTTAGGAGCACACACACGTCACCTGCGATTTAGTCATATAGTAAGCATGGCGGCACAATGTTCGTTTGATGAACAACGAGATATGGTTTTTATTTATGGTCTAGCCAAAAGAAATGCGCATGAAGCTCGACGGTTGTATGACGAACGGTACCTAGCAAGAAGCCACCCACACCCGCAAACGTTTACAGCAATTCACCAGCGACTTGGCGAAATAGGCTCGTTGGCGGTACATCATGGTTATGCTGGAAGACCTCGAACGCGACGGGATGCTGCGTTTGAAGAGACTGTTCTCAAGTGCTTCGAGGAATATGGCAAGTACTCGAGCGGTTGGATACGACATGGGGGATCACTCATCGGCTAGTCTGGGGGGTTTTGAGGGATGACAGTATCAATTTAGTTTCCACTCTGTCCAAGACCTAAATCCTGTGCTATGAACACATCCTAGGGTTTTGCCGGTGATTTCTGCGACGTGTTGCATGAGATACGAACTTCCCCGCCACTGTGTTGTTTACCGACTAGTGCACCTTCCATCGGGATGGCCACTACAAAACTCGAAACGTTCACTGCTGGGCAAGAGGAAATCTTCACGTCACGTACGTCCACGGCCACCAGGAACGATTTTCGGTCAGCATTTGGCAGGCATTGTGGGTGACGATCTGAGTGGGCTGGTCCGTCTACCTCCTCGACTTACCGAGGCAAATTACCTTCAATTTTTTCAAGAAGCTCTACCTGGCCAGCCGGTCGTGGTGGCGGAGCAGTTCTAGGCGCTTCAGTCTTGAACCGCGCGACCGCTACGGGCGCAGGTTCGCATCCTGCCTCGGGCACGGATGTGTGTGATGTCCTTAGGTTAAGTAATGTTTAAATAGTTCTAAGTTCTCTAAAACTGATGACCTCAGATGTTAAGTCCCATGGTGCTCAGAGCCATTTTCTACCTGGCCTGCTGGAAGGTGTTCCCCTGGACATACGGCTACGCATGTGGTTGCAGCGTAATGGGACGCCCGCACATAACAGTCGTACTGTGCGCGGATATTTAAATGAATTCGACGGCCGGGTAATTGGCAGAGGTGCTCCTAGGACATTGCCCCCGCGATCACCAGACCTCACGCCACCGGACTTTTTCCTTTGGAGACTCTTCAAGGTTCTAGTTCACCCATCCGGACGCGAACAACCTAGAAACGAAGAGGAATTAATGGATCGCATTCAGCATGCCGCTAATCACTCTGGCAATACCAGGAATCTTTGACAGAGTTCGGCACACCGTTCGACTTTATCAAGCTTGTGCCGCGTCAGAGGATCGTCAGTTGGAGCACCTGCTTTAAGTAAACAATGTCCTAGCTGCAAATATGGCCATTTTCAGGGCCGACACAATTTGTAAAAGACTTTCCGTACTCCAACTGACAGCTGTTGGCGGGTTTGTTCCCGGTAAGTCTTATCATGAAACTACAATGGATGTGTTGGGACCCCGCGGATTCGCTCCCAGGCCCCCAGAGTGGCAGGCTGGCGCGATACCAATGAGCGTGCGGGCCCCTTTCGATACATCGCGTTCTCCGGCAGGCAAAGCATTCGCGGTCATGTGTTGTCCAGAGCATCCGGCAACAGGGCAATCCCGCGGCCAATCTGAATGCGTGACACCAAGTTCCCGTAGTTTAAAAATGGTGCGACGTCGACCTGCACAACATTAGTAATTTTGGTTCATACTGGCAACAACTATCCAGGGTTAAAATTTCGTGACACAATTTTTCTCCACCCTGTATCTATCTGTATTTGAAAATGCACGCCTAGACCAGTTTCTTTAGAGCTTCAGTGTATTTATTGTTACAGTGTTACACTGGTAGCACGTATGTGCGTGTGTGGAGAGGACCGAAGTCTCCACAGATGGCAGACCAATTACACTCCTGGAAATTGAAATAAGAACACCGTGAATTCATTGTCCCAGGAAGGGGAAACTTTATTGACACATTCCTGGGGTCAGATATATCACATGATCACACTGACAGAACCACAGGCACATAGACACAGGCAACAGAGCATGCACAATATTGGCACTAGTACAGTGTATATCCACCTTTCGCAGCAATGCAGGCTGCTATTCTCCCATGGAGACGATCGTAGAGATGCTGGATGTAGTCCTGTGGAACGGCTTGCCATGCCATTTCCACCTGGCGCCTCAGTTGGACCAGCGTTCGTGCTGGACGTGCAGACCGCGTGAGACGACGCTTCATCCAGTCCCAAACATGCTCAATGGGGGACAGATCCGGAGATCTTGCTGGTCAGGGTAGTTGACTTACACCTTCTAGAGCACGTTGGGTGGCACGGGATACATGCGGACGTGCATTGTCCTGTGGGAACAGCAAGTTCCCTTGCCGGTCTAGAAATGGTAGAACGATGGGTTCGATGACGGTTTGGATGTACCGTGCACTATTCAGTGTCCCCTCGACGATCACCAGTGGTGTACGGCCAGTATAGGAGATCGCTCCCCACACCATGATGCCGGGTGTTGGCCCTGTGTGCCTCGGTCGTATGCAGTCCTGATTGTGGCGCTCACCTGCACGGCGCCAAACACGCATACGACCATCATTGGCACCAAGGCAGAAGCGACTCTCATCGCTGAAGACGACACGTCTCCATTCGTCCCTCCATTCACGCCTGTCGCGACACCACTGGAGGCGGGCTGCACGATGTTGGGGCGTGAGCGGAAGACGGCCTAACGGTGTGCGGGACCGTAGCCCAGCATCATGGAGACGGTTGCGAATGGTCCTCGCCGATACCCCAGGAGCAACAGTGTCCCTAATTTGCTGGGAAGTGGCGGTGCGGTCCCCTACGGCACTGCGTAGGATCCTACGGTCTTGGCGTGCATCCGTGCGTCGTTGCGGTCCGGTCCCAGGTCGACGGGCACGTGCACCTTCCGCCGACCACTGGCGACAACATCGATGTACTGTGGAGACCTCACGCCCCACGTGTTGAGCAATTCGGCGGTACGTCCACCCGGCCTCCCGCATGCCCACTATACGCCCTCGCTCAAAGTCCGTCAACTGCACATACGGTTCACGTCCACGCTGTCGCGGCATGCTACCAGTGTTAAAGACTGCGATGGAGCTCCGTATGCCACGGCAAACTGGCTGACACTGACGGCGGCGGCGCACAAATGCTGCGCAGCTAGCGCCATTCGACGGCCAACACCGCGGTTCCTGGTGTGTCCGCTGTGCCGTGCGTGTGATCATTGCTTGTACAGCCCTCTCGCAGTGTCCGGAGCAAGTATGGTGGGTCTGACACACCGGTGTCAATGTGTTCTTTTTTCCATTTCCAGGAGTGTATTACACTTAACATGTGTAACATGTCGCCCTGATTACTTAAGGGTATTCAAAATAACAAGTTATGTAAACTGGACAGAAAAGAATCTCTGACCACTGGAGATACAAAGACGTGACAAAAGTTATATCTAATTCTAATTCCAACTCTAATATCGGTATTTTGCAGCAACTCGACGTATCATGCGCTCGACAAGTCGTAGGAAGTCACCCTGCGGTAATACTGAGCCATGCAAAGTGTTGTCGATGCAGGATTTCGTGCACCAACTGAACTCTCTAACATGTTCCATTAGCTGTGGCCCAGTGACGCGGTGCATTGTCCATAAAAATTCCATCTTTGTTTGGGAACATGAAGTCCGTGAATGGCTGAAAATGGTCTCGAGGTAGCCGACCATAACAATTTCCAGGCAGTGATCTGTTCAGTTGGACCGGAGGACTCCGTTCATTTCATGTAGACACAGCCCACACCATTATGCAGCCACCACTAGCTTGTACAATGCCTTGTTGACAATTTAGATCCATGGCTTCGTCGAGTGTGCGCCACACACGTACTGTACCATCAACTCTTACCAACTGAAACCGAGACTCTTGTGACCAGGCCACGTTTTTCTAGTAGCCTAGGGTCCGACTGATACAGTCACGAAACCAGGAGAGGCGCCACACACGTGCTGTTAGCAAAAACACTAGCGTCAGTCGTTGGCTGACATAGCCCATTAACGCCACACGGATACGTTCGTCGTGCGTCCCATGTTGATTTCTAAGATCATTTCATGAATTGTTGCTTGTCTCTCAGCACTCACAACTCTATGCTGCTCTCAGTCGTTAAGTAAAGGCCGTGGTGAGAGGTAATGCCTCAGATTTGGTAGGTTCGGCACACTCTTGTCACTGTGTATCTCGGAATACCGAATTCGCTAACGATTTCCGAATTGGAATGTCCCATGGGTCTAGCTCCAACTACCATTCCGCCGTCAGAATCTGTTAATTCCAGTCGCGCGGCCTTAATCACATCGGAAACCATTACACACGAATCACCTGAGTACAAATGACAGCTCCACTAATGCACTACTCATTTATACCTTCTGTAAGCGATACTACCGTCATCTGTACAGGGTTATTACAAATGATTGAAGCGATTTCACAGCTCCACAATAACTTTATTATTTGAGATATTTTCACAATGCTTTGCACACACATACAAAAACTCAAAAAGTTTTTTTAGGCATTCACAAATGTTCGATATGTGCCCCTTTAGTGATCCGGCAGACATCAAGCCGACAATCAAGTTCCGCCAACACTCTGCGCAGCATGTCCCCATCAATGAGTTCGAAAGCATCGTCGATTCGAGCTCGCAGTTCTGGTACGTTTCTTGGTAGAGGAGGTTTAAACACTGAATCTTTCACATAACCCCGCAGAAAGAAATCGCATGGGGTTAAGTCGGGAGAGCGTGGAGGCCATGACATGAATTGCTGATCGTGATCTCCACCACGACCGATCCATCGGTTTTCCAATCTCCTGTTTAAGAAATGCCGAACATCATGATGGAAGTGCGGTGGAGCACCATCCTGTTGAAAGATGAAGTCGGCGCTGTCGGTCTCCAGTTGTGGCATGAGCCAATTTTCCAGCATGTCCAGATACACGTGTCCTGTAATGTTTTTTTCGCAGAAGAAAAAGGGGCCGTAAACTTGAAACTGTGAGATTGCACAAAACACGTTAACTTTTGGTGAATTGCGAATTTGCTGCACGAATGCGTGAGGATTCTCTACCGCCCAGATTCGCACATTGTGTCTGTTCACTTCACCGTTAAGAAAAAATGTTGCTTCATCACTGAAAACAAGTTTCGCACTGAACGCATCCTCTTCCATGAGCTGTTGCAACCGCGCCGAAAATTCAAAGCGTTTGACTTTGTCATCGGGTGTCAGGGCTTGTAGCAATTGTAAACGGTAAGGCTTCTGCTTTAGCCCTTTCCGTAAGATTTTCCAAACCGTCGGCTGTGGTACGTTTAGCTCCCTGCTTGCTTTATTCGTCGACTTCCGCGGCCTACGCGTGAAACTTGCCCGCACGCGTTCAACCGTTTCTTCGCTCACTGCAGGCCGATCCGTTGATTTCCCCTTACAGAGGCATCCAGAAGCTTTAAACTGCGCATACCATCGCCGAATGGAGTTAGCAGTTGGTGGATGTTTGTTGAACTTCGACCTGAAGTGTCGTTGCACTGTTATGACTGACTGATGTGAGTGCATTTCAAGCACGACATACGCTTTCTTGGGTCCTGTCGCCATTTTGTCTCACTGCGCTCTCGAGCGCTCTGGCGGCAGAAACCTAAAGTGCGGCTTCAGCCGAACAAAACTTTATGAGTTTTTCTACGTATCTGTAGTGTGTCGTGACCATATGTCAATGAATGGAGCTACAGTGAATTTATGAAATCGCTTCAATCATTTGTAATAGCCCTGTATTTCAGTTTATCGCTTCCCACCACTTTTGTCACCTCAGTGCAAAACGTTATGACTACTGACCACCACGAGGCTGAGTGCCTCCTGGTGGTCTTGCGAGCACGTGACGCAGTAAGGGACGCACCAAGGAAAGAATGTAATCAGAAGAGAGACGAATGGGCAGCCATTATAACGGAGATACGGGCCGCAAATGCGGAAATCCACTGATATAAGCGATTTCGACAAAGGGCACATTGTTGTGGCGCTGCGTCTGGAATCTTTGAAACTGCGAAGCTGGTCGCCTATTGGCGCACTGCTGCCGTGAGCACCTGTGGAAAGTGGTTGAAGGATGGTGGAATACCGAGTAGGCCGTGTGGTACTGGATGACCACGTCTCATCAGAAAGCGTAGATGTCGGAGGATGCCCCACTGTATAATCCAGGATAGGCAGCTATCTGTGGCAGACATGACTACAGAGTACAATGCTGGTGCAGACAAGTGTTTCGGAGCACACCACTCAAAGGCCGTTGTTGAAAATGGAGCTTCACATCACACGGCCCTAAGTGTTTCTATGTTGACCCAACTACAAGGCCTCTCTCCTGATAGGTGTGCTCGATCCATCGCCCGCTACCGATCTTCTCGCAACCTCTTTGCCGACCTCTGTGCTGGTGACAGCTTACGCCAGCCCTGTCAGTCACAATCTCAGTCTGCCACTATTCTAGTTGGCATTTGTCAGTTCACGTCACCGGCTACGAGAGTGTAGAGTTTATAGCGGGACTTGTACTTCACCAGCAGTGCGGCTAATGTGAACAGTTACGGACAATCTTGTACCACGACTATGGACTAGCTTAAAGATGAGTAGCTTTCTGTTCTGGAATATAGAGAACCCTGTTAATACATGTATGCAGTTGTGTTGTAGAAAGAGGATACCGGCCACCTAATAACATCCTTTGCCTTGCTTCCCCTGGTGCAACACTCTACAGTGGCAATGACGACACAAAAGTTACAATGAGCATGAACGTCAACCTCAGTGACATCCAATTGTCAGCTATAGACCTCTAGGAGAACTTTTACTACCACGTGGACCTAAGAGATAACCCAATGAAAACTTAAAATACAAGAGAAGAATCATTCTACGCTTGGGACACCTATAAGATATGAAACTTCCTGGCAGATTAAAACTGTGTGCCGGACCGAGACTCGAACTCGGGACCTTTGCCTTTCTCGGGCAAGTGCACACTCCGCTGCAGAGTGAAAATCTCATCCTGGAAACATCCCCCAGGCTGTGGCTAAGCCATGTCTCCGCAATATCCTTTCTTTCAGGAGTGCTAGTTCTGCAAGGTTCGCAGGAGAGCGTCTGTAAAGTTTGGAAGGTAGGAGACGAGGTACTGGCAGAAGTAAAGCTGTGCGGACAGGGCGTGAGTCGTGCTTGGGTAGCTCAGTCGGTAGAGCACTTGCCCGCGAATGGCAAAGGTCCCGAGTTCGAGTCTCGGTCCGGCACACAGTTTTAATCTGCCAGGAAGTTTCATATCGGCGCATACTCCGCTGCAGAGTGAAAATCGCATTCTGGAGACCTGTAAGATATGGCTGGAAGTCAACGTAATTTTGCACAGATGCGCCATCCATGGGTATATAAATGATAATAGTTGCACTTATCTTGCTCCATTAGAATGGAGGGTCACCAGAATGACTTCGTGTTGATCGTGTTTGTGACCAGTCCTGGTAGGCTGTGTAAAGACTGTGAACAGAGTCAGGTGTTGAGTGATCATTGAAGGACACAGAGATGCTGAGCATTCATATGAGACAGCTTTATCAGCACCTGACAGAGGTGGAAAGGGGCCTCATTGACCAGCTGGTCGAACTGTTAAGTATCCAGATTTGTGGGGCATTCAGATGTGATGGTGACTCAGTGTAGGACTGCATGGAAAAGTAAAGGCAGGCGTACTCTTCGTCAAGGCTCCAGTCGCCCATGTATGACCACCAGAAGGGAGAATCCCCATACCGTGCATCAAATACACCTTAACCCCTCCACATTTGCGCCTGTCATCCGACAACAAGTACTGGAGTCTGTGCAACATTCTGTGTGATCCCACATCACTGGTCAGAGACTAGCAGCAACTGGTCTAGGGAATTACTACCTATGAGGCTGCAGTTAACACCACCGCCCAAACAGCTCCGTTTGGCGTGGTGCCATGACTGGGAAGCATGGACTGCTGATGAATGGTGACAGATCGTGTAAATGCGTGACTAGCAGTTCTGCACTCCCTCTGATGGCTATCGTCGGCGGGTATGGTGGCAATATGGGGAGAGATCCCGTTCTTCCAATGTTTTGAAGAGACACAGCAGCATTATTCCAGGCTTCATTGCATGAGGAGTCATTTGATATGATTGCACGTCTCAGCTGTTAGTGATTGAGTGAGCTACGATGGCATCTACATCTACCTGACTACTCTGCAATCCACACTTCAGAGGGTTCTTCAAATCACCTCCAGGCTATTTCCCTACCGTTCCACTAGCGCACGGAAAAATGGACGTTTAAATCTGTGCGAACTCCATTTCCCTTATTTTATTATGATGATCACCTTTCCCTTTGTAGGCTGGCGACAATGAAATATTCTCACATTCAGAGGTGACAGAAATTTCTAAAATATCTCCTCGCAACGAAAAATGCCTTTGTTTTAATGATTGCCACCCCAACTCTTTCCCCTATTTCGCGATACTTCCAAACGAGCTGCCCTTCTTTGAACTTTTTCGATGTTCTCTGTCAGTTCTATCTGGTAAGGATCCCATACAATACAAAAATACTCTAGTACAGGACGAACGAGCGTACTGTACGTCCGACGCCCAGTGTCAACGAAAAGCGCCGCTTTGTTTCCCGTTACAAACAAAACGAGTTTTAGAAGGGGAATTCTACGTCCCCATTCAACAGAGGGGTCCAAAATTAATCTAGTGCGATATTCCTTTTATTGAAGTGTATTTAGAGGAACAGTAAAACACGAAAAATAACCAGCTCTCCAGCAACTATAGCACTGCCTTGACCCGCGATGACCGCTACTTCCACGTAGCAGTGCTGCTCATTTGCTGCTGGAGTACTGCTTGTACTTCGTGTTTCACTGGCCCTGTTAACACATATCGATAAAATGAATATCGCACTAGACTAATTTGCGCCCCTCCGTCAAATGGCGACGTAAAATTCTCATTTAAAAATCGTTTTGTTTGTAACTGGAAACAAACCGAAGCTTCCTGTCGACATCGATAAAGCGGTGGTTTGTTTCCCGTTACAAACAAAATTATTTTTAAAGTGGAATTTTACTTATCCGTTCGATAGAGCTAGCCTAGAGAGATATTCGTTTCAGCGATATGTATTAACATGGACAGTACATTACGAGGCATAACGTGATTTTTAAATTGTAAGACATTTCCAGGGGCAGATGTGCACTCTGACCGCAATTTACTGGTTATGTACTGTAGATTAAAACTAAAGAAATAGCAAAAAGGTTCGGAAATTAAGGATCTGAGACCTGGATAAGTTGAAAGAGTCAGAGATTTTTCAGAGATGAACCGTGAGCAATCTGCAACTGTCGGCTCGAACAGGAGAAGGAAATACAGTAGAAGACGAATGGGTAGTTTTGCGAAATGAAATAGTGAAGGCAGCAGAGGGCCAATAGGTAGAAAGGCAAGGTCTAGTAGAAATCCTTGGATAACGCAGGAGATATTGAATTTTATTGATGAAAGAAGGAAGTACAAAAACGTAGCAAATTAAGCCAGTGAAAGGGATACAAATGTATAAAAAATAAGATTGACAGTAAGTGTAAAATGGCTAATCAGGAATGGTTAGAAGACAAATGTAAGGATTTAGAAGCATATATCGCTAGGGGAAAGATAGGTACCGCCTACAGCAAAGTTACAGAGGCCTTTGGAGGAAAGAGAAGCAAATGCATGAACATCAAGAGCTCAGATGGAAAACCAGTATTAGGCAAAGAAGGTGAAGCTGATGTGTGAAACCAGTGTATATAAGGTCTATACGTGGGGGATGAACTTGAAGACAGTATTATAGAAATGAAGGACGACGTAGATGAAGGTGAGATAGGAGATACGATACTGCGAGAGACCTAAGTCAAAATAAGGCTCCGGGAGTAGACGACATTCCGTCAGAGTTACAGGTAGTCCTGGGGGAGATATCTATGACAAAACTCTGCCACTGGTATGAAAGATGTATGAGACAGACGGAACGTCATCGGACTTCAAGAACGCTCCTTGAACTTCAAGAACGTAATAATTCCAAATCCAAAGAAAGCAGGTGCTGACAGGTGTGACTATTACCGAACTATCAGTCTAATAAGTCATAGTTGCAAATTACTAACACGAATTCTTTACAGACGAATGGAAAAACTGATAGAAGCCAATTTCGGGGAAGCTCAGTTTGGATTCCGTAGAAATGTTGGAACAAGCGAGGCAATACTGACCCTACGACTTATCTTAGGAAATACGTTAAGGAAAGGCAAATCTACGTTTATAACATTTGCAAAATTATGGAAAGCTTTTGACAAAGTTAACTGAAATATTCTCTTTGAAATTCCAAAGGTAGCAGGCATAAAATGCTGGGAGAGAAAGGCAGTTTATAAGTTGTACAGTAACCAGACGGCGGTTATGAGAGTCGGAGTGTTTGAAAGGGAAACAATGGTGAAGAAGGGATTGAGACAGGATTGTAGCCTATTGCCAATGTTATTCAATCTGTACACTGAGCAAGCAGTAAGCAAACAAAAAAAATCTGGAGCAGGAATGAAAGTTCAGGGAGAAGAAATAAAAACGTAGGGGTTTATCAATGAGATTGTTAGTCTGTCAGAGACAACAAAGGACTTGCAACAACCGGACAGTGTCTTGAAAGGAGTATATAGATGAACATCAACAAATGTATGATAAAGATAGGGGGATGTAGTCGAATTAAATCAGGTGATGCTGAGGGACTTAGATTAGGAAATGAGAGAGTTTGAGATGTGTTTCGTTATTTGGAACAGCAAAATAACTGATGACGGCCGAAGTAGAGCGAATATAAATAGTAGATTGGCAATGACAAGAAAAAGAGTTTATGAAGAAAAGAAGTTCGTTAACATCGAATATAGACTTATGTCTTAGAAAGTATTTTCTGAAGATATTTTTCTGCATTGTAGCGTTGTATGGAAGTGAAACTTGGACAATAAGATTTGAGATGAAAAGAGAATAGATGCTTTTTAAATGCGGTGCTGCAAAAGAAAGCTGAAGGCTAAGTGGGTAGCTCACGTAACTAATGAGGAGGTGCGGAACAGAACTGGTGAGAAAAGAAATTTGGGGCACAGCCTGGTTAGAAGAAGGGATCGGTTGACAGTACCTCTTCTGTGACGTCAAGGGATCACCAATTTAGTATTGGAGAGGAGTGTACGGATTAAAAATTGTAAAGGACGACCAAGAGATGAATACCTAAGCAGTTTCAAAAGAATGTAGGTTGTAGTAATTATGAAGAGACGAACAAGTTTGCACAGAATAGAGTAGCGTGGTGAGATACATCAAACCAATCTTCGGACTGAAGACCACAAAAACACATCAGCCAGTGACAGCACTGCCCAGGAACCTGCTGACTGCTACCGTCACGCAGAGGCGCTACTCATTCGTTGCTGGAGTACTGGTTAGTCTTCTTGTTTTGCTGTTCCTATCGATAAAACGAATTACGCACTAGACTAATTTTGGACCACTCAATCGAAAAGGCACGTAAAATTCCATTTTAAAAAGCGTTTTGTGTATAACGAGAAACAAATCGACGCTTTCCGTAGACACAGAGCGTCACATGAAAGACGTATTGGATTGCATTTCTTTGGACTGACTTCAGCTGCACACTGGAGCAACGAAATTCCAGATTTCTGCGGAAAGTCGGAGAATGTATATACTGCCCGGCAAAAAAAGTGAAGCAGCTAGAAAATATGGTCAGGTATCAGTGTAATTTAGCACACGTACATATCGTTGGTGGGTATGTAAATGATTAGAGTCATAGTTCTCTGTGACAGAGTGCCCACCATAGTACCTTCGAATTATTCATGTTTACTGTAGGCGCCCCGGTGGTCCCAGTCGCCTATGGTGGACAGGATGGCCGAGCAGTGACCTCTCCAGTTGTCAGGATGCTAGGAAATAGCTGTAGAAGCGTCAGAAACGCCAAAGAAACATTATTAATTCACAACACCTTTATTCCTGCCGAGTATAATGTGGCTTGCTGATATCAACGACCTTCCCAGAGTCCTCGCTGACTCCTAGGGATGACACCAGATCCGGGGCGCACAGTCTTGCTAGCGCAGCGCCGCGTGCTGTGACGAATCGGAGGAATGTCCTTACTTCGTACTTCAGCTGCGTGTGGCTGGCGGCTCCCGGCTGGGCGGCCGGGTCGGCTGCGGACAGCAAGAGGCTCCGGGTTGGAGTCCCGCCGCTGTCGGCACGAGAGGCGTTCTCGTAGTGCGGAGTGTACTCTATCCCACCCCGTCTTCCTCCCTGCTCCTCCTGGTGGTTCGTCCGCGGTGGACGGGCGGAACGGGCTGCAATCCCCCAGCGTCGTCGGCTCACCCGGTTGTGACGGCGGATGCACAGGGCCTAGGCCCCACACAATCTCGACGACGGCTCACTGATGTGGTCACCATCCGCGGTGAGCGAGTCTGCCGCGATGTCTGCTAATCCTGGGTTGATGATTGACAGCGGCAGCAGAGAGGACCAGAGCTGGTACTGTCCCCTCACGTCTGTTGCTGGATGGGCTGCCCTTACTGCAACATCTCCTTAATAAAGATTAACATGTCGATCACCGAGCTGGGCGCTACGCAGCGACCCAGTACACATCCAACTGTAAGTCTAACTGTGGGTGCCTTGTTGCTATCAAAGCTGGCGTATTTAAAGGAAGCAAGAGCGACGTCCTGGCGTCACGCTCGTTTGTAATGAACGCATTCGTTCCACTTATACTGCTGATTCATCTGTCGTACTCGCCACTTAGGTGTTCTTGCGACAGAGTTACGTGTTGTTACGGCAGACTTACGCGAAGTTGTGAAATGCAGTAGAGCTGACGTTATACCTCTGTCTTGCACTGTATGAAAGTCTCCGTCTAATGCAAACCCGCGTGCTAAGCAGTTGTCTTTCGCCTGTTGTGTGTAACCAGGCCATTGCCCCTGTGTGAGGACACATTCCGACATATGTGCAATCCTGCTACCTCTTGGCTAACGCCGGCCGAAGTGGCCGTGCGGTTAAAGGCGCCGCAGTCTGGAACCGCAAGACCGCTACGGTCGCAGGTTCGAATCCTGCCTCGGGCATGGATGTTTGTGATGTCCTTCGGTTAGTTAGGTTTAACTAGTTCTAAGCTCTAGGGGAATAATGACTTCAGCAGTTGAGTCCCATAGTGCTCAGAGCCATTTTTTTCTTGGCTAACTTACTGCCTCTGGTTCTCGGCATAGGCAACGAAACTTTGACAATATTCCACGTTTCCAACTCTTTACTATTCCGCGACACTAGAGGACATATAAATGGCATGAAAACGTTAGATTTTCAGTAATAACTGTGAAGGACACTAAGATGCTGCATATTGCTGTGATACAGCGTTACCAGCATCTGAAAGAGTTTGGGCGGATCCCTCACCGTTAGTTTCCATTTAGCAGCTGGTCGAATCGTGGAATATCCAGATTTGTGGAACATCTGCTTGTGACAGTGGCTCGACATTGAGATGCGTGAGGGCGTGAGGGCTGTTATCGACAAGGTTCTGGGCAACAACTTCTGACCTCCTCAAGGGAGGATCGCAGCCCTGTGCACATTGTAACTCCTTCACCTCCGTGCTTGTCACTCGATAACAAGTAATGGAAGGCCTGAAAAAGCCTGTGTCTCCACGCATGCTGGTCAGAAACTAGCAATTGCCGGACACGGGAATTACCGTCCAGTGCGCAGGCTGTGTTAACACCACAGCGCAAACGGCTGCGTTTCCAGTGGTGCTGTGACAGGAAAGCACGATCTACTGACGAACTGTGTTGCTTTATGTTCAGCGATGATCTGTGCTACCGCGGATTTCCATCGTCAGCAGGTTGTTGGTTGGTTGATTCGGGGGAGGAAACCAAACAGAGAGGTCATCGGTCCCATCGGATTAGGGAAGGATTTGGAGGGAACCATCGCAGTGTTTGCCTGCCCCGATTTAGGGAAGTCACGGAAAATCTAAATCAGGATGGCCAGACAGGGGTTTGAACCGTCGTCGTCCCGAATGCGAGTCCAACGTGCTAACTTCTGCACCGTATCTGTCGGTCGTCAGCGGGTATGGTGGCGATTTGAGAGGAAGTCTCATTGTTCCAATGTTTTGGAGAGGTTTAGTGGTGTTACTCCTGGCCTCATGGTGTGGAGAGTCATTTGGTTTGACTTCAGGTCTCGACTGGTAGTGATTGAGGCAACTCTGGCGGCAAAAAAGTTTATCACAGACATCTTACATCTTCATGTGCTACCTCTCATGCAACAGTATTTCCATGCCATATTTCCACAGGACAATGCTCGTCTACGCGTGACACATATCTCTACGCAGTGTTTGCCTGCTAATAAGCTGCTCTCATGTTCAGCAAGGACTGGTAGAATTTCTAAGGCACCTTATCAGACGAATATCCCATCCCAGTACCAGCATCTAGAACACCAATTGGTCCTTTGGTGATGTCAGAATGTTATGAGTGGAACTTTGAATTCACAGTAGTTTCCCAATGGAATTGTTTAGCCATGTCGCCACAAAACTCGTCAGGTCCGTCGGTAGAAAGCCTGTACATGTCCTGATATTGCATCATGGATCCTATGTAGGAACGCCATGACAGAGCGGGGTCCGGGTGGTATAGGGCCTCGCTATCACTCATTTCAGCAATTAGGCAGACCTCGCTCACACCACACTGCAACACGATTTACAACTGTTGCGAGCCAGTTTGTCTCAAAAGAGCACAAAACGGCTTTGTGACACCCTTCCCAACCAAATCACTGCATTATCCAGGAGAGTGGCACTGAAATGTCATACTGATAAGTGGGCTTGTACCACCGTGTTCTTCGTCAGTTTGAGGCTATTTTGTAATAAAGTCACTTGTCCTCTCAACCAGTGAAGTTTCGTTTCCCCTTACCATTCCGCGTGCTTCACCTAGAGTTTTGTCAAGTGTTGTTAAGCTGTTGTGGATCGACGAGAGGAGTTAACAGGCTGCGTGGCTGTCGGAAGATGTAATTTGCGTCTGCAGGGCAGTGATAAACCAGAAATCGAGTCGGGCGGAGTGCGCTCCGGCGATCCGCAGCAAATTACGGCGAAAGCGAGGTCCGGCGAAGGGGCGCCGCCCCCGCCCCCGGCTGCACGCGCCGGCCGCCCACGGTCCGCCCTCGGTGGCGGCGGCGGCGGCGGCGGCGCGCACGTGCGGCCGTTGGCAGAGCCCCGGCGTCGCCCACGCGGCGCCACGTGTCCGCCCGGCGGCCGTGACCTTGCGCCGCCGCGCCGCGCCGCAGCATCCCCCGGCGTCCGGCGCACCCCCGGCGCCGCGCCTACCCCTCACCGCCACCGACTCCCCTGCAGCGCAGCCCGCGCGTGGGTACCCTTGACATTCGCACTTGCGCTTGCTGCGCATGAAAGCCCCCGGCAAAAGCGAGAACGCGAGCTCCGCTCACGTCGTAAAAACTTTACAGCTAAAAACAAAGTTTATGATGCTTCAAGTTAAGAACGTCACAAGAGACTTCATAACATCTACTGGAGAGACTGTTAGAGTACAATATTATTACATATCACTAGCTATTCCCCACGAGGTCTTACTGTGTCTCAGTCAGGTTAAAGGGAAAAGAAGGAAAAGAGAAAGTACAGACTTCTAATATTTATGGGAATTGGACATGTGTTCTAATCTTCTTCTCCCCTCCCCTGTCTCTCTCCATCTCCTCCTCCCCCATATTTTTCCATCTCCTCATCCTTCCCCTCCTCTGCCTGTCACCTTTCCCCCTTTCTCTATCCACCACCTTATCCCCCCACATCTCTCCATCTCCTCCTGCCCCCTCTCTCTTCCCCTCTTTCAGTCCATCACCTCCTCCCCTCATGTCAATCTTCTCCCCCCCCTCCCTCACCATCTCCTCGTGTTCCCTGTCTCTGTCCATCTCTTCCTTTCCACTTTCTATCCCCATTTCCTCCCACCCCTCTACCCATCTCTTCTTGTCCTCTCTATCTGATACTGAGCTTTGCTTATTGTTATTTACTTTTACATTACTTTACTTTAGATGTGGCAAGGGCCTTATCGACCATACGCCTGCTCTATGAGCCTCCTCCACTTCTGCCTGTCCAATGCGCTGTTTGTCCAGTTGCTGTTGCTGCTCATCCTAGTTGTGTCGTCCTGAATGTTATCCCCCCATCTGATTCTGGGTCTCCCTCTTCCTCTCGTTCCATCTATTGTTCTGCTGAATGCCATTCTAGGTAGCCTGTTCTCTGTCATCCTTGTTATATGTCCTGCCCAATTCAACCTTTTCCTCTTGAGTACTTCGACGATGTTAGGGTGTTTGTACAGCCCTCTTAATTCTTCATTTCTTCTTATTCTCCATACCATGTTACTTTCGTCGTATACAAATCCAAAAATTTTCCTTAGTACTTTTCCTTCGAATATTAACAGTTTTTCTTCATCTTTCTTTCTAAATATCAATGTTTCACATCCACATAATATCACAGGTGTATATATATATATATATATATATATATATATATATATATATATATATATATATATAGTTGTATGTACAGATTACATCTTATGATTTGAATGATACTCCAGAATATGAATTTGCAATAACAATAAGCAAGGCTCAGTATGAGAGAGTGACGGCAAGAAGAGATGGATAGAGGGGTGGGAGGAAATGGGCATTGAAAGTGGAAAGGAAGAGATGGACGAAGACAGGGAACATGAGGAGATGGAGGGGAGGAGAAGATAGAAGATTGATATATATATATATATATATATATATATATATATATATATATATATATATATATATATATATATATATATATATATATTGGCAAAACGCCAATTATATATGTTGTTGTTGTGGTCTTCAGTCCTGAGACTGGTCTGATGCAGCTCTCCATGCTACTCTATCCTGTGCAAGCTGCTTCATCTCCCAGTACCTACTGCAACCTACATCCCTCTGAATCTGCTTAGTGTATTCATCTCTTGGTCTCCCTCTACGATTTTTACCCTCCACGCTGCCCTCCAATGCTAAATTGGTGATCCCTTGATGCCTCAGAACATGTCCTACCAACCGATCCCTTCTTCTAGTCAAGTTGTGCCACAAACTTCTCTTCTCCCCAATCCTATTCAATACCTCCTCATTAGTTACGTGATCTACCCACCTTATCTTCAGCATTCTTCTGTAGCACCACATTTCGAAAGCTTCTATTCTCTTCTTGTCCAAACTATTTATCGTCCATGTTTCACTTCCATACATGGCTACACTACATACGAATACTTTCAGAAATGACTTCGTGACACTTAAATCAATACTCGATGTTAACAAATTTCTCTTCTTCAGAAACGCTTTCCTTGCCATTGCCAGTCTACATTTTATATCCTCTCTACTTCGACCATCATCAGTTATTTTTCTCCCCAAATAGCAAAACTCCTTTACTACTTTAAGTGTCTCATTTCCTAATCTAATTCCCTCAGCATCACCCGACTTAATTAGACTACATTCCATTATCCTTGTTTTGCTTTTGTTGATGTTCATCTTATATTCTCCTTTCAAGACACTGTCCATTCCATTCAACTGCTCTTCCAAGTCCATTGCTGTCTCTGACAGAATTACAATGTCATCGGCGAACCTCAAAGTTTTTATTTCTTCTCCATGGATTTTAATACCTACTCCGCATTTTTCTTTTGTTTCCTTTACTGCTTGCTCAATATACAGATTGAACAACATCGGGGAGAGGCTACAACCCTGCCTTACTCCCTTCCCAACCACTGCTTCCCTTTCATGTCCCTCGAGTCTTATAACTGCCATCTGGTTTCTATACAAATTGTAAATAGATTTTCGTTCCCTGTATTTTACCCCTGCCACCTTTAGAATTTGAAAGAGAGTATTCCAGTCAACATTTGCAAAAGCTTTCTCTAAGTCTACAAATGCTAGAAACGTAGGTTTGCCTTTCCTTAATCTTTCTTCTAAGATAAGTCGTAAGGTCAGTATTGCCTCACGTGTTCCAGTGTTTCTACGGAATCCAAACTGATCTTCCTCGAGGTTGGCTTCTACTAGTTTTTCCATTCGTCTGTAAAGAATTCGTGTTAGTATTTTGCAGCTGTGACTAATTAAACTGGTAGTTCGGTAATTTTCACATCTGTCAACACCTGCTTTCTATGGGATTGGAATTATTATATTCTTCTTGAAGTCTGAGGGTATTTCGCCTGTTTCATACATCTTGCTCACCAGATGGTAGAGTTTTGTCAGGACTGGCTCTCCCAAGGCCGTCAGTAGTTCCAATGGAATGTTGTCTATTCCGGGGTCCTTGTTTCGACTCAGGTCTTTTAGTGCTCTGTCAAACTCTTCACGCAGTATCATATCTCCCATTTCATCTTCATCTACATCCTCTTCCATTTCCATAATATTGTCCTCAAGAACATCGCCCTTGTATAGACCCTCTACATATTCCTTCCACCTTTCTACTTTCCCTTCTTTGCTTAGAACTGGGTTTCCATCTGAGCTCTTGATATTGATACAAGTCGTTCTCTTATCTCCAAAGGTCTCTTTAATTTTCCTGTAGGCAGTATCTATCTTCCTCCTAGTGAGATAGGCCTCTACATCCTTACATTTGTCCTCTAACCATCCCTGCTTAGCCATTTTGCACTTCCTGTCGATCTCATTTTTGAGACGTTTGTATTCCTTTTTGCCTGCTTCATTTACTGCATTTTTATATTTTCTCCTTTCATCAATTAAATTCAATATTTCTTTTGTTACCCAAGGATTTCTACTAGCCCTCGTCTTTTTACCTACTTGATCCTCTGCTGCCTTCGCTACTTCATCCCTCAAAGCTACCCATTCTTCTTTCCCCCATATATATATATATATATATATATATATATATATATATATATATATATATAATTGGCGTTTTGCCCTTAAAGAGTGCAGCTGGACTAAACTGCATGGCCAGTTCCTTTTGCTGCCTTCCTTGCTGCCCAAACTTCCCTCATTCGCTCGCTGTGTTTCTGTTTCCGGTCTTCTGTCTATGCTTCTTGTCGGCTTCGTGTCTTCAGCTTCATCTTGGTTGCCTTTATGGTTGCCCATATTTCTTTCATCTTCCGGCTGTGATCTTGTTTGCGTTCTTCGGTCCATTTCACGCCTGTTCGTTTGTCACAGTGTATCTTATGTAGTTTACTTTTCTTAATGGTGTTTCTGAATTTTATTAAAAAAAAAAAGGTTCAAATGGCTCTGAGAACTATGGGACGTAGCTGCTGAGGTCATCAGTCCGCTAGAACTTAGAACTACTTAAACGCCGGCCACGGTGGCCGTGCGGTTCTAGGCGCTGCAGTCCGGAACTGCGTGACCGCTGCGGTCGCAGGTTCGAATCCTGCCTCGGGCATGGATGTGTGTGATGTCCTTAGGTTGGTTAGGTTTAAGAAGTTCTAAGTTCTAGGGGACTGATGACCTAAGATGTTAAGTCCCATAGTGCTCAGAGCCATTTGAACCTTTTTTCTTAACTACTTAAACCTAACTAACCTAAGGACATCACACACATCCATTCCCGAGGCAGGATTCGAACTTGCGACTGTAGCGTGAATTTTATTCTTTCGTTTATTGTGTCTGGTGTGATAATGAATTGGTTCAGGTCGTTATTTACCTCTGCCACCCATTTGTTGTTTGTAGTGGTTACCCAGCCAAAGAACTGTTTGGTCAGTCTGTGTGATGGCATTCCATATAGGTGTCCATAGACTTCTAGTCTGCGTTTTCTTATCTTTTCTGTGATTGCCTCCGTATGTTTGTATAGTTAATCTGTAGGTTTCTTGATCCATATTCCAGTGCTGTTAGTTGCGCCAAATATTTTCCTAAGTATTTTCCATTCTACTTTTTCTAGTTGTCTGATACGTGTATGCCCTAGGATTAGTGTGGTCTCTACTGCATAGTGTGCTTCGGGGAGTACCACCATGTCGCAGTGGCGTAATTTGGCTTTTTGTGAGATAGACTTCTTGTTGTAATGATTCCACACTACTTTTTATGCCTTTTCCAGCTTAGTTTTTCTTTCTTCGTTTGAGCCTCTGTTATGTTCGATCGTTTGCAGTGTTTTGCCTAGGTATCTGAAGTTTGCCGCTTTGTAAATTGTGCCACAATTTGTGTTCAGGGATGAAAGTTTCTTTATGCTTATAAACTGTGTCTGTAGTCCAGTTTAGGAAGCCGTTTCGTGTAGTTTTTCAATAGCTTCTTTCGTTTCGTTTATACCTTTCGTGACAATCGCCAAACTGTTTGCAAAAGCCAAGTATTTAATCTGCAGATTTCCTAAGGTTATCCTCTGTTGTAATATTTCCCATCCTTTTATTACCTTATCTAACACTAGATTGAAAACGAGAGGTGAGAGGCCATCGCCTTGTCGGACACCTGTGCGAATTTCAAAGGGCTCTGATAGTTCCCCACAGAACTTTAATTTGGAGGTCGTGCTGATCAAGGTGTTCTCTATGATAGTCCGTGTTTTGTTGTCTACTTTGTATTCAGCTAGAATTTTGAAGAGAGTTTTCCGGTCGACAGAGTCGTACGCCCTTTTGAAGTCGACAAGGGTAACGATCAGGTTCTGTTTATGTTGTAAAATCATACTCAGCTTCCAAATTTGTTCCGCACAAGATAACCTTTTACGGTAGTCTACTTGGTATTCCCCAATCAAGTGGCCGGTCTGGCATTCTAGTCTGTTTAGGAAAGCTTTAGACAGGATCTTGTGTGTGAGCGGTGGTAGGGATGTTCGTCTGCAGTTGTTCGGGTCAGTCTTGTCACCTTTTTTTTGTAGTGGGTGTACCACGGCAGTTTTTCAGTCGTCAGGAATTTTCATGGTCTCCCAGATATCTTCCAAGATCCTGTGGATGTCTTTGGTGAGTTCTGTGTCTTGTAACTTCCAGATTTCCTCGATGATACCGGCTTCTCCTGGTGCTCTGTGATTCTTGAGTGACTGGATTATTTCTTTAACTTCTTCTAGAGTTGGAGGTTCACTATCTGGATTGTACGTACTCGTTTCTGTCATCAGTTCTTCCGTAGGGGGGTCCGTATTGACGAGTTTTTCAAACTACTTTGCCAGAATGTCACAATTGTTTTTCGTATTGGTTTCTATGGCTCCATCCGGTCTTCTGAAGTAAAAGTTGGGTGGTTGATATCCAGTTATATTTTCTCTGAACGTTCTGTAGAAGTTTCTCGTATTGTTCTTCGTGAAGGCCGATTCGATCTCCGTCAGTACTGTTGTTTTTCACTGCGAATGATTTTGCTTGATTGCTTCTGTGTTTTTAGGAATTTCATCCAATTCTCTGGGGATTTACTGCTACTAATTTTTTTTCATGCACTGATTCGTTGGTCAATAACTTGGTCACATGTGTGGTTCCACCAACGGTGTTTCCTTAAGCTTGGTGCTTGTGCTAGTTTTGCGGCCTCTCGGATTCTTCCTGAATGTTGTGTCTGGTTTAAAGTAAGGTATTCTGTATCTGGTCTAACAATTTTGTTCTTCTGGAGCTTTTTTTGGGGGGGGGGGGGCAAAAGACGAATCCTGATTTGTAGTAGGTGGTGGTCTGAGTCGAAGTAGCCCTTAAGTGTGTCTGTGTTCAAAATTTCTTTTGTATGTCTTCCTGGACTAATGCGTGGTTGATTTGCAGTTCTTGCTCTCCGCGGGGGATTTCCAGGTGGTAAGTTTCCGTGTTGGTTTCTTGAATTTTCTTGACATAATGGCGAGGTCGTGGCTTTTGCAAAGGTCTATCAGGTGTTTTCAATTTTTGTTTGTGTCCTGTGTGGAGTATGTTTTCCTGTGGTATGTCTGTATTGCTTTTCTTTTCCGAGCTTAGCGTTGAAGTCTCCCAGTATTATTCTGACTCTATGTGCAGGAATTTTCCTGATAGTTTCTTCCATTGTCTTCCAGAAGTCACCAATTTCGTCCAGGTTTTTCCTGTTGTAGTCATTAGTCGGTGCATGTTCGTTGATTATTGTGTAGGATTTGTTGACTGATTTCGCTGTGACGGTGCGATTCTTTCGTTTGGTGACGAAAAGTCGATTATGCTGTCCGTGATTGACCTGTGTACTGCAAATCCAGTGCCAAAAAGCCACAGGTTTTTCAGTTGGCTCGATGGTTTTCCTTTGTATATTCTAAAGTTCTCCATGTTGAAATGGTCTTCGTCTGTGATTCATGTTTCTTGTAGTGCACATATTTTGATTTTAAATTTTTCGAGTGTGTCTGTGACTTCATCTTTCCTGTCTTCACCAGTGTTCTCTCCCTGAGTGTGCCGATGTAGTGTTTTCGTTTGATCTTGAGGGAGTTTGAGAAGCTCCGATTCTTCTCATGATGTCCGTGAGCCCCCGGAATCCGATGCTCACGGCGATCCTAATCTATTGACTGGGGTGGGGCCCGGGGTAATAAGATTTTTCTCGTTGTAGCATCATGATGTTTAGTAGTGGGTATATGGAATGCTACCGAGTACAACCTGACTTTCCACATCAGGAGGCTGGTGAGGCCGCCACTGACATGTGGAACAGACGCCGTTTGTAGCCGCCCACTATGGGAACAGACGCTACTGGTAGTTTTGGTCCACCCCGAGTATTTCATTTCCTCAGTACCACCTATATCTAGGAGGCATTACCCTATCCGCCACCTGGGGAAGCACTCGGTTGCTGGTCTACTAACCTCCCCAATAAATAAATAAATAAATAAATAAATAAATAAATAAATAAATAAATAAATATATATATATATATAGCATAAGCCCATTCTCATTATTGGGTAAAAAACTGAAGCAAATCGATAAAGAACTTTCCAGCTTTTTTGATAATAGTCTTTCTCCTATATGTATTAAAAATATATTTATGTATTACATATATTTAAAACATTGATATCTAAGAACACATGCATATTTGAATGCAACATTTCGAAGCAATCGATGAACAACTTTCACAGATCCAACAAACCATTACATATTGTCTCTAGTAATATATAAATATTTATATATTTTGTGGAGTTCCAGTAGGTATATAAAAACACATGCAGATTCGTGTACAATGCTGTGTCAAAATTTCAAAGCAATCAGTGAAGAACTTTCAGAGATTTACGATGTTATACAAACATTATTATTTACGTAAATGAAAATGTTCATTTGTACAGAATGACAAATCTTCGAAAGTTTTTCACCAGTTTCTTTGAAATTTAGATACAATGTTGCATTAGAATACACACATGTATTTACATACGTATTGTAGCACCATATGGTAATAAAAATTATATATATATATATATATATATATATATATATATATATATATATATATATATTGAGGCATTTAGAATTTTTTTGTCGTAATACTTTGCAAAATACACATTGGGTTCAAAAAATGTAATAAACAACATTTCCACCTCAAAGAGAGACATCCATTAACACAAAGCTCGACCCCCCCCTGTACCACCCCTGGGGGTGGGAGGGGAGGTAACATGGATTTGTTAAATAGGAACCCCAATATTTTATTGCAAATTTGGATTTATATATATATATATATATATATATATATATATATATATATATATATATATATATATATATATAAACAGTGTCAAAATTTCAAATGAATTCGTCAATAAATTGCAGAGATTTAAGACTTTGAACAAACTAACATCAGATTTTTGCTAACAATGTATCCCATAAATATATTACATACATATTTATACACCACATAGCTCTCCATCAGGTATATAAAAATGCACTCTTATTCACATGCAATGTTATGGCAAAATTTGAATGTATTCGGTGAAGAAATAGGTAACGGATTACTAAAAATTTGAGTAAGGTAATGTGATACACGTGTTTTTGAGACAATCATTTTGACACCCTCATGTGTCCAGCCAGGTGTACCGTGAAATGGATGTCGTTTGTATTGCCGTCTTTTGCGCTCCTGTTACCTACTATCACTACTTTCCCATTTTAGCGAAATAGAAGGCAAAAATACAGACATGTGTTTATATGTACAAATTGTTCTCTATAAGATGATTCTGCTGGTTTTTTAGTAATAATATACTTTTTTAAAACATATTATGAAAATTGTATGTCTATTGATTACCCTTCTGTAAAGAAGTCAATAGTTTGGCTTCTCTGTGTCTGAACATAGTGTCTAGGGGATGATGACCTACGATACAAGGCATTCGTTAAGCCTGGCACCCCAGTAATTAATGGATTGTTCATCTTTCAATATTTTGTGAAATTTGTATTTATTTTAAATGTTATTTTAATGTATTATTTAAAACATTTTATTATGTTTGTTTCTATGCACTTCAATAGTCTTTGTTCACCTAGTATCTGATATACAACTGATCAACTAGCTCTGGCACGCCACTAGAGTATGTAATGTTCCTCTGACTTTTGCTACCCATAGTTCTTCAGTGTTTGTATGTATGTGTATCTTTGATAACATTATATCAAATGCTGTTAGTTGTCAAGCTGTAATACCTGCAGCAAAGTTTCCAAAACGACGTTTAAAGCAGTCTCATTGATGCGGATCTATTCCAGATATAGAGGTAGATTATAACGTCTACTTTTTATGTGTAGTGAAAAATAATTTGACAATTACATGTTATATGTACTGTCATACATGAAGTAGGAATTTTGCACAGTATGCTAATGTGAGTTGCGTATTCTGCTTCTTATAAGTGGCGATGTCTGAGGATGTATGCAGACAATATGTTTACAGGTGCCTGAAAATGACAAGTCGTCGAAATTACCGGATCGCACGGTTTAAATGAAGATCTTTTGCATTACAGTCTGCTATGGACCAAGTGTTCTTTTAACGGAATTGAGATGTCATGTCTGATGCTGGAGTTTCATTACATTAACTGCGAAAATGAGAGTAGCCGCTGATCTTTTTTCCTTTCGTCAGTTTATGGGGAGTCTCAGTGAGAATAAAGTTTTGAAAACTTTGAAATTATTTGTCATATTTGTTGGTAGCTATTTAGTGCTCCCATTCTCAAACACTGGATGAATATAGGCGGGGCAGTTTGTCAGCATGGGCTATGCTACCTCAATACAGTTTTTTACAGTAACACTCGTTTCACTGTGAAAAACCTTTACTATTATACCTCTTAAGACTGTGGCAGCCTTTTGAAATTTTTAAATTTGGTCAATAATTGTATGAAATATTGAAAATCTAGCTTTTTTTGCCCCTGGAAGCCGTTACATTCGTAGTCAATGTGGGACAGGGTTGGCTGTAACAGATTCCATTTTCATTTTCTTGGTTGGCACTACCTTTCCATTAGTTGCCTTTACGTAAGATATATATGGGGTGGAAAGCGAAAAGGACATCTCCTAGAAAAATTTGGGTTTTGACCTGCTCTAGCTCTAACTTTCAGTATTAAATACAAAATAATTTGTAAAACTAATGTATCTGTCTCTAAATATGAGTGAGTTATGATAGGATGATGGAAAATAGTTGTTTGAGATAATGGGTTTTAAAGTTTCACTTTATTACCATTGTTTATTTTGACACATTTAAAAAAACAAATTCTGCATGTATGTTACCCTCAAAATGTCCTTTGTGAAGTGTTACAGACGTCTTTATATTAACGTTGTACATTAAGTGCTTAACCTTTTCAGACCTGTGGCACCTTATAATGTACAAAATTTAAAACCAAATCAGTTGGCCCCAAATTAATAAAAGTTAGCGTGCTCTCCTCATTTTTTTAACAGAATATTGGCATTTTCATTCTGTCTTATGTCATCTATCATACCAAAATTGGATTTGAAGCGATTAATGTCCCTAAGCAATCGATAATTTTGGATTCACAAAACCCGCAAAAATAGATTACTAAGAACCCATATTTTATAGCGGTCGAAGGATTTGATTTGCTACTCTCTCACAAACGGCGCTTTCGCTTCCTCTTCGTTGGTTCTGGAATATGTGGCTGGTCACGTTCTTCCTCAGGATCTTCATTGTCACTGACTTGACGTTCTGATTCTACTTCAGAACACCAAATGTCTCTTTATTCCACTTTGCATCTGGTTCTGCTGTTTTTTTTTAAGAAAAATAATCTTTTCGTTGCCTTGCTATCCCCGCTGCAATTACTGCACCAGGAAACACAACGGCCTTGTTTTCTTCGAGACAGATGCAGTGCACAAATTCATTTTCGATGTTGGCCATTTCGCAATGTATGCTATCTTTGTAGCTATGAACTCAAAGTGGATATATTTAGTTATGAGAGGTACTTTGTTAGCATTAGTATTCCTCACGACGTTTAGCCAGCCATACGTATTCACAGCAACTTCATCTTCAAATTTCTAGCAGCAGCACCTAAGTTAAAATGTGTTGTAGGTGTCGGTCTTTGTTGCTATAGTACCGTCAGCTGTCAGCTGCCGTCTTAGGGCTCCCAACTGCAAGCCGGTAACATCTGTAGGCATATATAACTATCATGTAAAAAGGGACCACTAGTCTTGCTATGCGTTCTTGTATTCATAAAAAGTTGTCCTTTTGCAGAAAGGTACTCTGAGCCCCATAAATGGCTACAAAATTTAGGAGATACTATTTTTGAAGCACAGCATACGCAACTGCAAGATTTGGAAAAGTGGCCTCTTGTCGGATCAGTGTTATTTCCGCATAACGACAAGACATTCGCTTTCAGAAGACTGACATCAATTGCTTTTAACAGCACTATTGATTGCTGTTGGATTCAAATAACTTACAAATCGATAAGATTGTGTACAGAATGAAGTAAATTACTGCAATATGCAGAAAAAAACCAAAATAGGTATTTTAGACATTACTGAACGTTTCTGCTCGTACTAAAAATTTTACTTCTGTGACAAAAGGTTCCTTCTCACTTTCCGTCTCACATGGTCAAAAGGTGGCAGACTTCTTCAGAAAACTTACAACTTTCGGCGGATGTGCAACGTTATTCTAGAGATCTAACTGTTCACAGGAAATCAGAAATTCAGAGAAAGAGAGAGATAGAGAGCAGTCCACTATGGACTGCTCTGTAACAAATGTAGGGTCTATATATATATATATATATATATATATATATATATATATATATATATATATATATATATATATATATATATATATATATTCTCTTTTTATGAACTGTTCCGTCGGTTAGATGCTGCCCTCCTCTTTCTCCTATCTGTGCTGACCTTTCTGTACATAATGTGCAACTATTACTCCCAACATATACATAATCTGTTTGTCACATTCTCATTTTTGTTTACCTCTTATCATTTCTCCCCTGCTTTGCTTCTTTCAGCGCCAGGTCAACTGAACCAGTGAACCAAAACGTTGTAGCAGATTATCTCCTAACCTATCCCTTCTTCACATTAGTGTCTCTCATATAATTCAACTCTTGTCTTTTTGTTTTAATACCTCCTCATTGGTATCCGTCCATTTAAGTTTTAAAGTTCAAATGGGTCTGAGCACTATGGGACTTAACTTTTGAGGTCATCAGTTCAGTCCCCTAGAACTTAGAACTACTTAAACCTAACTAACCTAAGGCCATCACACACATCAATGCCCGAGGCAGGATTCTGACCTGCGACCGTAGCGGTCGCGCGGTTCCAGACTGTTGCGCCTAGAACCGCTCGGCCACTCCCGGCCGGCTAAGTTTTAAGGGGACTGGCTCGTCACCACAAGGTTAAATCTTGAAGAATGTCTCAGTTTTCTAAATAGCATAGGCCAGAGAAGAAGAAAGAGAAACCCACGTTACATTTGCCATCTTTTAGCATTTTTTTGGAACAATTTAATGCACGATCTGCAACTTTTGGTGTCACACTTTTTTCTGAATACTTTTTGGTGTTCCAAGTGAAGTAAAGCATGTTAATTATTTATGTACGTCATGGGCATACACACCTCGAAATAAAAATAAAGTAGACGCTTGATTTTTTCCTTAAAGTTCTTTACACTATGAAGTTTAAAGCAGACTTTTAAAAACATGTTACTGTTATAAATTATGGTTCAAAAATTGTAGTGATGATTATCAAAAACTTCAGCAATCAAATCACGCTTTTTCTCTAAAAAGGCATTTAATTTACAGACTTCAGTAATAAGAAAAGTCTACGTATTTTTGAAACAGTATACAAAATTTCTGAACTTCCGGGAAATTCTAGTTAAATTTAAAGCTTGTTTCTCTACCTATCCTGCATAACACGAATGCGCCCCAGGCCCATATTCATCTTCTTTCTGGTGTTGTACTCTCTCTCTTTTCTTTTTCAGACTTCTTTTTCGTATTCCTGCTTCTTTGGTGGCTGCCAACACTGATTTCTCTGCTTCGAAGGGTCTCCTGCGGTCAGTGTCAATTAAAGTTCTTTGCATATTTCCAGCCACTCCCACCAATTCCATAGCACACATATTTTCAAAGTATTTAGTCCTACCGGAAAAGTTTTTGGTATACGTTCCTATATGTGATTGTTAAAGCTCTCAACTTGGTATAGAGTCCTACCATGAAATTTTTGTTGTTGTGGTGGTGGTCTGATGCAGCTCTCCATGCTACTCTATCCTGTGCAATCCTCTTCATCTCAGAATAACTACTGCAACCTACATTATTCTGAATCTCCTTACTGAATTCATCTCTTGGTCTCCGTCTATAATTTTTACCTCTCCCCCTTCACCACACACACACACACACACACACACACACACACACACACACAACATTTCCCTCCAAGACTAAACTGATGCTCCCTTGAAAACTCAGAATGCGTCCTGTCAACCGATCCCGGTGCCACAATTTCCTTGTCTCCCCTGTTCAGTACTCCGTCGTTAGTTACGTGGTGTACCCATCTAATCTTCGGTATTATGCTGCAACACCACATTTCAACAGCTTCTATTGTCTTCCTGTCTGAACTGTTTATCGTCCACGCTTCACTTCCATACACGGCTACACTCTAGGGAAATACTTTCGGATAAGGCTTGCTAATATTTGAGTCTGTAGTCAACATTAACAAAGTTCTCTGCTTCAGAAACACTTTTTTATTGCCATTGGCAGTCAAGATTTTATGTCCTCTATACTTCGGTCAACATCAGTTATTTTGCTGACCAAGTAACGAAACTCTTCCACTACTTTAAGAGTCTCGATTCCTTATCTAATCCCCTCTGCATCTCCTGATTTAACGCAACTACATTCCATTATTATTTGGTTTTTGTTGATGTTCATCTAGTATCTTCCTTTAAACACACTATCCATTCCGTTCAAAAGCTCTTACAAGTCCTTTGCTGTCTCTGACAGAATTATAATATCATCGACAAACCTTCAGGCTTTTATTTCTTCTCTCCGAGCTTTAATTCCTACTCCTGATATTTCTCTTGATTTCTTACTGCTTGTTCAATGTACAGATTGAATACCATTGCCGACAGATTACAACACTTCGTCTCTCCCTTCTCAACTATTGCTTCCCTCACGTGCCCCTCGACTCTTATGACTGGCGTCTGGTTTCTGTACAAATTGTAAATAGCCTTTCGCTTCCTGTATTTTACCCCTGCCACCTTCAGAATTTCAAAGACAGTATTCCAGTCAACTTTGTCAAAAACTTTCATAAAGGTACATTTGCCTTTCCTTAACCCATCTTCTAAGATAAGTCGTAGGATCAGTGTAGCCTCGCCTGTTCCTAAATTTCTCCGCAATCCAAACTGAAATTGCCCGAGGTCGGTTTCTACCAGTTTTTCCGTTCTCCTGTAAAGAATTCGTGTTAGTATTTTTCAACCATGACTTAGTAGACTCATAATTCGGTATTTCTCACACCTGTCAGCAACTGCTTTCTTTGGAATTGGAATTATTTCGTTCTTATAAACAATCCTGCTAGAGGAACATCCGCAGCTCAACATTATAACGTAGGTTCAAAATACCGCTTCAGCTGTAGGGTTCCCTTTATTTTTAAGTAGTTAAAACACATCATCAGGTGCTATAATTTGTGCTATGGCCCCGACAGCCGCGGTGTAAGAGTACAGGTCACGGTGCATCACCAGCAAGCGTAGGGCATGGTGTACCTCCACTGGTGATACACAGAGACCTGCACTCGTCCATCGCGGTGCTGGGGATCGTAGCAGAAAGTTATAGCACCTGATGATGTGCATGTAAAAACTCGAAACCGGTCGTGTTTTAACTACTGAAAAATAAAAGGAACCTTTACAGCTGAAACGGTATTTTCAACTTCCACTTTGTCATTCTTCTTGAAGTCTGAGGGTATTTCGCATATGCACCCAGTTTCTGTTTCCCCGCACGTCCTGTGTTCCACGATGCTCCCGATTTAAAGTTTCAGTAGTTCCTTCCTCCCTACCATATCGATTTCTGGAGCTCTGTTATTGGAGACAGATTTCTTCACCTATTACAGTCTTCTTCAGGTATCTGCCTCGCTAAAGCCATCCTGTGTAATCTTGCTTCCTAGATGCAGATTCTTCCATTACTTTATCGTTCTAATTTTTTAACGAAGTTATGGTTCTCGTCCCTGCTGCCCTTCACCACCTTAGAATTTTCTTTGTTTATCCTTAAGCCACATTCCACGACAAATATATTGTCCATTCGCTTTAAGGGGTTCCGGAAAGGCTCAAAGTCATGAAAAGTTCAATTTTTACTTTTTTGCGTTTTCTGAATCTGCAGACTATTACCTTTTAATAGATATATAATTTATTCAATTCCGAAGACTACAACTATTTTTAAATTTTTTTTGAAATGTGTTCTACATGGGCGTGACCCACTGTGGCGCTGTTAAACTGCTGTCAAATGGTGTTATTATTAACGTCCGTGTTCATCAGGTACATTTTAGTGATGTGAGATAAAGTATGTGTTGTGGCTAATCTGTGATGGTTCAATATATATCGCTGGTGTGATTGTCGATTGTTTCATGTTTATATACTCTGTCGTTATCTCGAAAATATTAGTAATTAATTCTATTTCTTGAGTCTCTGTTTTGTTGAAGTATAATAATGAATAAAAGTAAAGTTATTAGAAATCCTCTGAAGGCTTTTAAGAAAAGGAGAAATGTTGGAAAGCCAAAGGTATGTGTTATTACTGTAAACAATAAAGACGATAACAAAGTGAGTGACCCTAACCTCTCAAGTACACCTGCCCATAGCAGTCAAAGTGGGAAAGAAAATACTTCACAGAAGAAGCTTGGTTCAATGAGTGAAAACTATGAATGTTTTATGGGCGAATCGTATGTGAATGAAATATTTGATATGTCGATGCTCAAAGGAATTTTTTCAAACTGTGTAAGATGTATTCATTGTAGTGAAGTTGGTCTGGAACTCTCCATAATAAAGCACGTAGGACTTGCTAGTGAAATACAACTGAAATGTGATAAGTGTTCATACATGACCACCTTTTGGAACAGTGTTGCAGTAACTGCAACTGAAGAAAATGGTAGCAAAATCTACGAACACAACAACGAGCGATGCTTGCTTTAGGCAAGGAACACCTTCGGGCTGCAGACAGGGCTGTAAAGAGTCTAGAAATACAAGCAAGAGTAAACAGGAGGAGGAACAAGAGGAAGCTGGAGGAGGAGTTTGCAGAGGATGAAGATAATCCATCCTATGGACCTGGAATGCACTAAAAAGTTAATCCAATCTTTGTCGCTCGATTCCCAAAACTTTTATTTTCTCATACTAATTACATGTTTTCTAAGGATCTTCCAAACATATTTGTTTCAAACTTTGAGTAAATGTTACACAGTACCTTCTGCATAATTTAACACAACCTTTTTCCAAAAAACTGTATATTTTTGAATATATAAATAAAAAATTGCAAAAAAATGTTGTGAATTTTCATTACAATTGAAAAGACATCATCTTTAATAACTGAACTAAAATTTTGTAAAATCCCTGTGTTAAGTTGTAGCCCATACTCCAATAAATAATCTGTAAAATGTTCAACTTCCTACCTCAAATACTTTGTGAGGAAAAATGTAATTTATAAGCGTTATTTTAACATTGCAAGTATAGGGCGTTCCGGAGCCCCTTAACATATCTCCAAAGCTTTCCTATATTTTGTAAAGAATTGAGCCGTGTATCGACTCGTGCTGCACCTTGTGTTTAGATTGTATTGGTTTTCCTTTTCTCCCCCTGACATGTTTGTTTGATATGTTGTCTGTCATTAAGTGACTGCTTGGTTGTCTTTTCCCTCTGCTATCAATATCTGCGTTTTTGCTTCCGGGAAACTGCTATGGAGGAAGTGAGATCTTTGACCGGTTGTAACATCGTGTGGTGGTGCGGAAGCAGGGGCGTTGCGCGGAGAGAGTGTGGTGGACGCGGGAGGGCAGTGTGGCTCTCCAGCGCGAAGCAGGCGTGGTCCGTTGTACCGAGTCGCCACGTGATGTATGTCAGTTGTGTGTAACGATCGGGTCGAGTTGCTTGTATACCGAATCGCCCCACGAGTAGTTGCTGTTCATTTCGCCTTGGTGGGACGTTAGCAAGCTTCTTTAAATCCTCCGTTTCAACACTGGAGTTTAAAAGGAGACACCTAACATGAAGGAGCGGTCACTACCCGTCAACGTTGCAGATAAGACGTGAACTCCAGTGACAGAGCGTGTTGTCGCGTGATCGTGGCGTGTTGGCTACGCTGGCGACGCGTGCGCGGTCGGATGTGTAGATCCTTGCCATCGGAGGTCGTGTACTGCCTGCTCGAGCATAATTGCAAGTTAAGTTCGTGGAAGGTTGAACCATTAAGTAATAATTTTGTGTAACCAGCGCCTCTTCTGCCTTGTGGCCTCCGGCGACCGGGTTTCCTGTCCCTGGCACCAGTGTAATTGAAGACAGTGATCTTTGCTCCTCCACTCGTTACTGTCCGATGGGAGGTGTAGTTTTGGCAGTTTAATTTTTTCGCTATTCTGTCCTGGGTTATGAGTAATTTCATGCTTCTTGTTGGTTGATCATGTGATCGCTCATTCAGGACTGTGTGGTGTAATGTTTCCTTGCACGAGGTTAGCTCTAATTCTGTCAGCAAGTTAAGCCAGCTTATAACACGTTTTCGCAGGCTAAAAGTCGGTGCAGTGACCAGCCTGAGGTTAGCAGTTGTGTTTACAGGCGTATTTAAATTGGTCAGTATTCTGTCTAGCCTGAGCACCCCTGAGTGGGTGATTTGTGGCCGCCTTACCCGGGTCCGTCATATCTGTTATGTTCTAATGATATTCCAGGACACTTTTATTTAAATTTTTTTAAAATTACTCCAAGTTTGTAAATTCCTTCTATTGCCATTAATCGTGTGTTTGCTGAGACCTGTTTAATATTTTTAATGGCGGTGTTTGTAGCTTCACTACTTCACCGTACCTTGTTAACAAAGTTCTGTATTTACTTTAGTAGCCTGTTTACTAATGCTCTTTAAATTTTTTAAAATTGTTGTACTACTATAAATTACTTTCATTGGCGTTAGCGACGTGTTTTAAAAGGTAGTTTATTGCCGTACTGCTAGCTTCTGTGTTCTTTAAAAAAAATTTAACTCTTATATTGCTATAAATTACTTGATTGCCGTTAGCGGCGTGTTTAAAAGACTGTTTATTGCCGTAGTGCTAGTTTCTGTAAGATACGTGTGGTGTCACCGCCAGACACCACACTTGCTAGGTGGTAGCTTAAATCGGCCGCGGTCCATGTAGTACATGTCGGACCCGCGTGTCGCCACTGTGATCGCAGACCTAGCGCCACCACCAAGGCAGGTCTCGTGATACGAGAGAGCACTCGCCCCAGTTGTACGAGAACCTAGCTACCGCCCAGTTGTACGAGAACCTAGCTACCGACCAGATGTACGAAGCCTTTCTCTCTCATTAGCCGAGAGACAGAATAGCCATCAGCTAAGTTAATGGCTACGAACTAGCAAAGGCGCCATTTGTATCAGTGCCTATAGCTTACGAGTATTCAAGAGAGATGTATTCCAAGGACTAATTAAAAGATAAGTAATAAGCATCTACATACTTTTCTTCTTATTCATTTATAAGTTCTCATGTTCCAGACTTCACGCCCGTCGGCGTTAGCCTTGCGTGCCCTATCGGCTACAGCGTTAGTCTAGCGTTCATTTTCAGCCATCTCAACTTCACGGTGTCGGCCCAGATACCGACACAACAATACGAATAAAACATTTGTGAAAATCTCAACTCGACAGTAAACTACTAGAAATTTGGCCCCACTTCCCAACTTGTGGCATGGCTTGTAGTAACCGTAGCCACTGTGTGTTTCAAGAATCTTTTGTCACAGTATGGCCCCTGTGTTAGAGGCATGATTATGATAGAGCATTATGTATATTTGTTCAAAGTTGCAACTACATAATTAGATTTTCGTCAGAACAGCACGTTATTCACAGCTAAGCAAATAAAGGTCGGTTTAAGGCCTCTGCAGCACTGCTTCGTGGACCTTACTGTTTTATGTATGGCAGATTTTACTCACGGCATTTGGTAATAGCTCCGTGACACAATACGTTAAATATAGTGTCTATGAAGTGGTTGTAAATTTAGCACACAATGTTTGTTTTGTAACACAACGGTTCTTTGATTTGCATCACACCGTACTGTTAGTCCAGAGATGGCGCCTCAAGTCCACACGACACGGTTTACGTCAGTGGTAGTCATTCTGCTCCCCACCGTCCACCAGTGAGCGTTCAAGCCTTCATTGTGGGCGGTAGGCGGTTGGAAGTTAAAGATATTTTCATTGGATTTTCATAAAATTTTGATCTACTGCATTTGGTAAACTATTATTAATATATGCTTTAACTTGCTGCAACTCTGCTGTATAAATTTTATAAAGTAAAGTTACTTGCGTACTTCATAAATCGCCAGTACTGTGGAACTGCTGGGTGGTTAGGAAATTTTACTGCCAACAGAGATACAAGAGTGGGCGTTAGGTAAAGGAGGTTAACAACCTCTGGTTTACGATGTTATACCTCACTGTACGCATTCTCAATGTTACATGGTTTTAAGCATATTCACATACTTTAAATCTTTTATTGGCTGAATTTTTGTGAATGAATTCTAATTCCTCAGTCTTAATATTGAATGCAACAAGCATTTGTCGTATATTGATTTCTATACAAGACACTGCATGTCCTTATGTCTTAACTCACATACCTTTTACGAATTTGTAAACGCTATGCATACACTTTCATAAGAATCACTTATCAGTTATGGTTTTATTACAAAAATGATTTTTAGACAAATATTAAATCTTTTTATGTATACTCCAATAGGGGGCACCACAGTCCCTCGACGATGTATGTCCAGGTCGACTTCGATTATGTAAACAGTGCCCTCAGTTCTGTCAGTCACACGCATGTAAACATCATGTATCAGTGTTTATACCTCGACACACTGGCACCTATGTCACCTGTTCGCACCTGGTATGTTGTTACTGCGTACTTACTTATGGACTCCTGTACCTGTGGTATTCGATGTATAATTTGTACCCGTTGTTATCCACTTTTCCTTGTACTTTTTAACATCGATGGTATGAAACAGTCGAAATCTAGATCTTCTCCAATAAAAGACGGATTTTGCGACTGGTTTCTGTCCTTTCCTTAATGCTGGAATTCTTTATGTCCTTTCAGAAGGGCTATGTCATATGAGAGTCTCACCACCTACCAGGTGTAGAAGTATGGAGCCAGAATTTCCCTATGCATGGTGCTAGTCGTCAGTGTAGGGCCCGTGAGACCGCGCCTGCAGTGCCATCTGCTTCCTGTAACGGCTGACGGCGAATGTCAACACACAGTAACCCAAGTTACATACATCGGTATCTATTTCAGACCTGTAAACCTGTCGCGTTTTGTGCCCACGAACTACGGTTTGCGGACAGCATTGGTTTTCGATTGTCATTTGAAGAAAACTGCTGCAAAATCACGTCGAATGCTTGTCGAAGATTTCGCCGAACATGTTCTTGAGAAAACACAGTGTTTCGAGTAGTTCAAAAAATTCAAAAGTGATGACTTTGACGTGAGAAACGACGAACGCGGGAAACCACTGAAAAAGTTCTAAGACGTCGAACGCAGGTGTCATTAGCTGAAGATGACACTTAAACTCAACAGGAACTAGCAAAACAACTGAATGTGACGCAGAAAGCCGTTCCTCATCGGCTGAAAGCTAAGGGAAAGGTGCAGAAAGTGGAAAAATAGGTTCCACATGAACTGAATGAAAGACAGCAAGCAAATCGAAAGACCATTTCTGAAATACTGCTCGCCGGATACAAAAGAAAGTCGTTTCTCCATCTAATAGTAATAGGTGATAAAAATAGATATATTTTGGTGATTCTAACCGTCGTAAATCATGGATGAATCCAAGCAAACCAACAACATCCACTGCAAGACCAAATCGGTTTGGTGGGATTAGAAGGGTGTCATCTACTATGAGCTGCTAAAACCTGGTGAAAGCGTTAAAACTGATCGCTACCAACAGCAAATGATCGATTGAAGTCAAGCATTGCGTGAAAAATAACAGGAATATGGAAAGAGGCGACACAAAGTCGTATTTCTCCATAGGCTCTAGATACCGGCTCCCAGGTTGATGCCAATTTCTCGACTTTCGAAAGGCGTTCGACTCAGTTCCGCACTGTCGCATGCTCCAAAAAGTGCGCGCTTATGGTCTATTCGATGACGTATGAGGTTGGATAGGACGTTTTCTAACAGACAGGGAGCAGTATGTCGTCCTGAACGGGGTGACTTCAACAGAAACAAGCGTAACTTCAGGTGTGCCCCAGGGCAGCGTAATAGGTCCGCTGCTTTTTACGATTTACATAAACGATCTGGTTAATGGTACTGACAGCGGCGTTAGACTGTTTACCGACGATGCTGTAGTCTACAGGAAAGTACTATCACACGAAAGTTGTGAACAAATCAATCAGGATTTGCAGAAAATAAATGCGTGGTGTAATGACTGGCAGTTATCTCTAAGTATTAGTAAGTGTAACCTACTAAGTATAACAAGGCGAAAATCCCCATTAATGTACGACGAGTACAAAATAAATGCCCAGTCTTTGGAAGCGGTAACATCGGTCAAGCATCTGGGTGTGACTATTCGAAATGATCTCAAATGGAATGATCAGATTACACAAGTAACGGGTAAGGCGAACTCTAGATTGCGGTTTATTGGTAGAATCCTGAAGCGATACAGCCCTTCAACAAAGGAAATAGCTTACAATACGTTAGTTCGTCCAGTCTTAGAGTATTTTTCGTCTGTATGGGACCCTTACCAGTTGGGTCTGGTTCAGGAGATAGAAAAGGTCCAAAGAAGAGCGGCAAGATTCGTGACTGGTACATTTACCCATCGCGAGAGCGTTACAAATCTCATGGAAAATTTGAAGCGGGACACAATTGCAGACAAACGGCGGCCTAACCGGAAGGGGCTGCTCAATAAATTCCGAAATCCGATCTTTGCCGAGGATGCAGAGCATATATATTACCACCAACTTTCAAATCGCGCAATGATCGCCATTCAAAGATAAGGGAAATTAGAGCTCGTACTGAGGCATTCACACAGTCGTTTTTCCCTCGCGCGATCCGCGAGTGGAACAGAGGGGAGGAAATATGACTTTGGCGTGAATTGTGCCCTCCGTCACACACCGCTTGCTTGGTGACTAGCGGAGTATATATGTAGATGTAGATAATGCCCCATCACACATAGCAAAACATGACCCGGACACGATCGAGGTGTTCAGCTGGGAAATACTAGGTCATGCGGCTTGTTCTCCAGACTTGGCTCCGTCCGATTATCATCTATTTGCGTCACTGGGACATGCTCTTGCTGAACAACGCTTCAATTCGTACGAAAATGGCTCGCTGACTGGTTCGCTTCAAAAGAACTGCTTTTTGACGTGGCATTCATAGCCTGCCGGAGAGGTGAGAGAAATGTATAAACAGCAATGGAGATTACTTTGAATAAAATATTGTTTATCAGTTTCAAACAACAGACGTGTAATTATTGTATCCCAATTCCGGGTTCATACTTCTACACGTGGTATATTTGTCACCCTTGAAGTTTTATTCCTGTTTGGAAACTTTAACTTCCTTTATTGCTTCTTTGACGTATCACTTCAACAAAACTATTGATAAACTGAAGTCCTTTAATTGCATCATAACGGGAACTTATGTTTTTCGCGCAGCTTACCCCGTCGGAGATTCGAGTCCTCTCGCTGGCATGGGTGTGTGTGTTGTCCTTAGCGTAAGTTAGTTTAAGTTAGATTAAGTAGTGTGTCAGCCTAGGGATGACGACCTCAGCAGTTTGGTCCCATAGGAACTTACCACAAATTTCCAAAGAACTTATGTTTGTTGACGAAGACGAGGTCTGTTAAAATGTCTTACACTGTCTTGCGTGCAATAATGAGACACACGAATAGGACCTAATCAGTTTAGTACCGGGTCTAAATCTGGGAGGGAGCAGTATTTTTTTATTCTGAGGTGATGCTCATTTAGCCACTGAACGAAAAGTTTATATACACTATAATCCAGTATCTCGTATGTTGCCTTGTACTGAACGAGACATATCACTATGGGCCGCGGTTGGTTATTATCAAAAACAACTGTTTTTCTTAAATATGGTTTCAAGAGCTGTCGACTGCCGAGGAGCGAAACGTCATCATCATCATCAGCGTCAGTGACAACAACGCGCCACCGGCACGCTCGACGCAAACTTCTGTTGCAGGGAGGCAATGGAGACCACAGTCGTTTATCAGCGTGGGATGTAACTGCATTGTAATAAACAGCAGAATCACATTGATGGCCCGAAATATCCATGCTTTTATCGCGCAGTAATACACTTTACTTCTTTACTTCGCTAAACTCATCGCCAGTTCACGTATGTAGGGCATTATGTTATGGAAATAGACGCACAACTCATTTCCATTCTGTCAAATTTAAGAGTGTACTCAAATTGACGTAGTGCCATGGGATACCTATGACGCTTTTTTTAAATTCATAACAGTAGCATGTAGAACCTGGTACTGTAAATCACATGGTTTCTCATATCTCAGTATGCAGCGCAGATGCTGTATGGGGATAAAATGTACTGAAGTTTCCTTATACCACGCTGTGCCATAAGTTGCAATAAAATGTTACGTTTGTCTACCATATTTAGTCTCTAGCGAACCATGAAAGTCGTCTCCCTGACGAGAGGCAGAGTTCCATATCAGTTAAATAAGGATTGTAAAAGGGAACTATCTTAATTAAATTATAAACAGTCGACCAGTTGCAATGGATAAAGAAATTCTTTACCTAGGTTTCGACAAATATAAATTTGTCTTCTTCAGACGGTAGCAATTTTACATTATTAAGGACTAATGTACCATGAGAGTCGGTTGTGAGTTCTGCAAGATCCATTAACTATTTTATATTTACGTGACAAGCCCTAATTCAAATGGTTCAAATGGCTCTGAGCACTATGGGACTTAACTTCTGAGGTCATTAGTCCCCTAGAACTTAGAACTACTTAAACCTAACTAACCTAAGGACATCACACACATCCATGCCCGCGGCAGGATTTGAACCTGCGACCGTAGCGGCCGCGCGGTTCCAGACTGAAGCGCCTAGAACCGCTCGGCCACTTCGGCCGTCCAAACCCTAATTCTGCGGCTATATTTCATTTTTGACAAATGGATCTATGCCGACAATTGTAAAAACCGTGCCGGCCGAAGTGGCCGCGCGGTTCTGGCGCTGCAGTCTGAAACCGCGAGACCGCTACGGTCGCAGGTTCGAATCCTGCCTCGGGCATGGATGTGTGTGATGTCCTTAGGTTAGTTAGGTTTAACTAGTTCTAAGTTCTAGGGGACTAATGACCTCAGCAGTTGAGTCCCATAGTGCTCAGAGCCATTTGAGCCATTTTGTAAAAACCGCGATGGTACATTAGTCCTTGCTAATGTAAAATTGCTTCCTTCTGAAGAAGACAAATTTATATTTGTCGAAACATAGGTAAAGAATTTCTTTATCCATTGCAACTGGTCGGCTGTTTATAATTTTATTACGTCGAACTGTTGCTGTTGTGCAGCTATGTTTCAAATATTGAAACTATCTTAATTATTTATGGGAAGTTCCTGTAGTGTAACATTACGAAATCAGTGTCTTAATAACAACGCATAACACCATAAACTTGAAGGCTTGGAGTTTAAAGTAACGGAAACTGAGAATAATTTTATTTTTATTCACTGCTTTTAACTCCTAGAAATTCTTCTCTGGATTCCTATAAAAATTATAACCAATATACAGTTGTTGAGTTATATGGGGTGCGCCAGGAGGAATGGACAATATTCAAGGATATGACAGGAATAGTCATTAGAAGCAAATGTCTCTCGTAAACACGGGCTGTACAGAACGCATACCTGAGGAGCTATAGACACTTCATCTTCTATTGTGTGAAACAAATTTCTTCTACTCCGAGCTCTTTGCTTACATATTTTGGGAGGAGATAATGTAGCAAAGCAAGAAAAAATTGTCCAATAAACATGGGCTCTAACTGCAAACTGCATGCCTTAAGAGCTATGAGCTCTTTCTCAGTAGGTGAGATGTGTTCAAACGTAGCGAAGCTGAACAAGCGGCCATAGCTCTTAGGGTAAGCCCTTTAGGGCCCTTGCTTATTGGATTCTTTTTCCATACTACCACGTCTCAAAATATGGAAAGCAAAAAGGTTGCAGTAGGAGATATTTGTTTCAGACTATCGACGATAAGAAGTGCTCTCAACCCTGAAGGGATGCATTTCGGATCCCCTGTGTACTAGACGTTTTTGCTTTGAACGGTAATTCTTGTCATATCCCGGAATATTGGCCATTCCTCCTGGGACGCAAATTGCTTAAGCGCTAGCGCCAAGTAAACAACAATTCCATTTCCTCTCACTAAATTTCCTATCTACCGAACACTTTGTTTGTGTCATCTTTCCCTCCGATGATGTCTTGACAGAACCTTCTTTCGTTGCTGATTCTCATGACTTTGACCTTTTCTTTGTTCCTAATATTTCCCAGATCGAAAGATTCGGAAGATTTGCAGCTTTCTCATTGCGCTTTCCGCCTCCCAGTACTCTTATCTGTCATCGTCTCGCCTACTTAATCTTGACAGCTTACATGGATAAGACTAAAATTGGATTAAGTATGGATTTTTTCCTTCTGTGATCGTAAGAAGTGAATAGGTTTATGCACGTCTAATATATTTTCGTCCTCTGTTCAATTGATTTCTCGCGATTCGGTGGAAGTAAACCATCATAAATTATAAATTTGTTAAAAAAATGTTCAAATGTGTGTGAAATCTTATGGGATTTAACTGCTAAGGTCATCAGTCCCTAAGCTTACACACTACTTAACCTAAATTATCCTAAGGACAAACACACACACCCATGCCCGAGGGAGGACTCTAACCTCCGCCGGGAACAGCCGCACAGTCCATGACTGCAGCGCCTTAGACCGCTCGGCTAATCCCGCGCGGCAACAAATTTCTCATTTCCATTGGTACCAATACATTGTAGAAGTATGAAAAACATTCACTTCATTTTTCCTATCCAAATCGTGTAAGCAGATTGATAATTACATAAAGATCAGTGAAACGGGTATCTCCCAGACCTTTCCGGGCTACGTATTATTAATTTGTAAGATGATCGTTTCTACCAATGAAGGCGCTGTCAATACAGGATACAGGTGTGCTACCGTACCAGTCCACTAAGGTCTTTTCAAGAGAAACAACGTAACGGGGCAGAAGGTTGGCCGTACCGGGATGCAATCGATATATGATCTTCGGCGATTGTCAGAGGAAATGGCCAATTATTGTTGTGCCTGACTCGACTAGTTGTTGGTACACGTGCAGAAGAAAGACACTGGCTCCACAATCGGGTCTAACACCGTGAAGCTAAAAACTGCTGCAATCCTGCTCCTGCTGTTAAAAAGACCACTCACAAGCGTGAAATGTGAACCACTCATGTCGAGTCTATCATTTCAGAGGAATACATGGTTTGAAACCTGCAGTCACGAGTGTTCAGTTGACCGTTTTCCCACATTCACTGTCCCTTCCATAACGACCTCTGGGTTAACAGGCTCAAATAGCACATTCTTGTGAATAGATTTGCAATCAAGATAAGATCATAACGAATTCATCTGAAATCATAGAATCTAATAATGCATTAGTAATTTTCCTACTGGCTTACTTTTCTTAATTCATTTGATCTCTGGATTTCAAATCAATCACTTTAATTTAGCAGATCATCAAATTGTAGAAAAGTGGCTTGTTAATCATCATTATTAGAAGTAATATATTTTCTTTATTTAGCGTATGGCTAGCATTACTTAATAATACATATACAACAGGGTGATTAACTGCCCCTACTGCTGCCATTTTATGCAGCCCGCAATGTTATAGTTGTCCTTCAGTAAACCACGCGCAAACTATTAGTCCTACATAAGACCTTTATAGAAAGTTGATCTGGTTAAATTTTTTACTGGGATACGTTTTCGCTAGAGGCGTAGGAGTTATTTAAGAAAAACCCAGCACACCCCCATTCCCACATTCAGCCCCACAAGTCAGGATTTCTAGTATGTTGTTCACGCCACTCCCTCCTAGCACTGTACAAATATTTGCGACTCCATGAATTTTTTCTCACATTCGACCTTTTTTGGTTGCCGTTGACTGGTCTTATTCCTCCACCGGCTTAGTCAAGCACTTACAGACAGTAAAATTAACGTTTCTGCAAAGCTTACCTAACAATTTTGTAAATTTTAACGGCAAAAAATAAACAATTACACCGTTCCTTTAGCCCTGCCTTCTGACTACGAAACTACTGTGCTTGTAAGAGTTAACCTTGGATAGAATTGCCAGCCTAATAAGTTTTAGTGCAACATTCAAAGAAGTTGTTTTTCTTTGATTATCCTCATGGGCACGTTTAAATTAATAATGTTAATGAAGTAGCTGACTATGCTGATAGTGTAAAATCCCAATCAATAGAGATCGAAAAAGGTCCAATATCGAGAGTAATTTGTGTAGTCGGGAATTTTTGCACAGTGGTAGGAGGAAATACTACGAACAATGTACCAGAAATCCTGACTGGTGAGGGATGAGTGGGGGGTGGAGATGTGTTTCAAGGTCACTTTTCTACATTTTTCTTGAATAACTCGAAAACCGTCCGCAGCTCGTGGCCTCGCGGTCGCGTTCTCGCTTCCCGAGCACGGGGTCAGGGGTTCGATTCCCGGCGGGATCAGGGATTTTCACCTGCCTTAAGATGACTGGGTGTTTGTGCTGTCCTCATCATTTCATCATCATTCATGAAAGTGGCAAGATTGGACTGAGCAAAGATTGGGAATTTGTACGGGCGCTGATAACCGCGCACTTGAGCGCCCCACAAACCAAACATCATCATCATAATCGAAAACCGTGGCCTCCAGAGAAAAGTATCCCGGTACAAAACTTAACTACATTTGTATGAAAACCCCGCTGTGAAGGCCAGCTATAACATTGTTTTTTGCATGAAACGACAGCAATGGTGGTAGCTTAATGATACTGTATATTTAATGCATAGAAAAAAATCATAATTAAGATTACAGAGTTTACAAAGCACAGAATGTCATAGACTTATATCCAACTGCTGAACATACACACCTGCTGACTTTGTTGCCAACAGGAACGCCTCCGGATCGACAGAAAAGGATCATTTTGGTCATACACGTGAGATAGGTTGAACAGTTTGTTGTTCTGCACTAGAATGAAGCTGGGCGATGTTGTTAATCTCCTTTGTACATTAAGTCAGCACGTCTTCCACTATCTGTCCTTATTCTTTTGAGTGCTGACAAGATCAAAAGCAGATGTCCTGGTCGAGATGCAGAGCATCTCCGGCCGTTCTGGGGCACCTTTCTTCGGTCATATTTCTGTCCTTTACAAAAACAGACATAATGTCTGATGGGATACAGCAATCACTGGTTATACAATGTTACTTAAAATCCGTCTTGATTCCAAAAATGTTTATTCACATGACCGGTTTCGGTCCCTCTAGAACCATCTTCAGATCTGCAGTTTCGGTTACAGGAGTAACCCGTCCACACACAGCAACCTTCACATGCTGCGCCACATTTCTGTAACCGAAATTGCAGATCTGAAGATGATTCTAGAGGAACCGGAACCGGTCATACGTTTAAACATTTTTGAAATCAATACGGATTATAAGTAACATTTTATTTCTGTCCATTTGTCTGTTGTTGTTGCTCCATTGTCCATCAAACATTTTGCACCTTGTACAGTTGGTGATGGGAGCGAAGTCTTTTTTTGTTGAGAGCAGGAATGTCCTCAGGTACAGGGAGGTAAGAATCATCAGATGTTGTAAATTCCCGCTTGAGAGCGGAATATACGGCTGAGAATAGGCAGCCAGAAAGAAAGAGTGCCTCTGACTTTTCCTTTGATGATGTGCGTAGTCTGGTTAAGCTGAGTATTGACGAGTCTTAAGAATGGGCCGTTGAACCAGACTGCAGCGCAATGTTCTGCCACAGGATACACAAGTCCAGGAGCACGTATCCTCAGCGTAGGAGCCGATGATCCCCATGTCATGCCACAAAGATTCTGCAAGATGCTGTTTCTTGACTTTATCTCAGCGGCGGTTTTCAGGAAGTACTCTTTAAGCCTGAGCATCTTGTCAAAATTAACCGCCGAGATAAAGTGGACTTCCGTAATGCCTCAGTTGTTACCCTTCGGAATATGTCTCTGTTTACTTATTTGTGAGCTTATTAAGGCGGAAGATGGTGACTTTTGGTATGGCGGCACTTGGCTGTATGTGGACGTGATCTCTTGCAATCCGTCAATGAGTCCTGACACGAATGTGAGTGTGAATGTGACGCTGTAGTTCAGCTTTTGTTTACACATGCAATCTGCCTTCATTGACGTTGATCTGAAATAGGAAACCATGTCATCTTGCTCTTTACATTGTCTTGTGTGAGTTCTGATTATTATCAATTGACAATGTCAGCGCTTTTAAACTAAACTTCCTGGAAGATGTGCCGAACCGAGATTTGATCCCGAAACCGTTGCCTTTAGCAGGCACACGCTCTAACATTGAGCTATCCAAGCACGACTCACGACCCGCCGTCACACCTTTACTTCCGCAAGTACCTCATTTCCTGCTTCCAAAACTTCACACAAGCTCTGCTCCATAACTTTCCTATGTTCAACTGTAGGTCCTGTCATCTGTGCCTTCCGAATGGATCTGAGAAGGAAAAAGTTAATATCAAAACATCTTCTGGGTACGTGACGACGAGTAACATACTTTGGCATTCAAACCGTCACTTGCACTGATGACTGATTTTATGTTTGCTTCAGCTTGTCATAGTTCCTCGACACACCACTGCTGTCATTAACAGAAGGCAGAATGTGGTTAGGAATACATGCACTGTTTCAATCGTGGAGCTTGTCCGAGCTTTTTTTGTTTCATAGGGATAGTGTCACTGAATCGATACATCGTAAGGCTTTCTATCGCAGCGGGAGTAGCCATAACTCTTCCAAGCCCAGTCGCTTGAGGTGTCGGAGGCTGGTTCCTTGTATGATGATCCCGGCCCAGGTATCTGAGATTAGAGTTTTAGGTGGTCTATTTCAGCTTCCTAGCTGAAGTGGCATGGGTGTTCCACTGCCCTCAGTGCCGACGTCCATCCATTCAGAGGTGATTTCGCGCGCCAACCCTACCACAACGACGGCCCTTGAACAAGGCCACATGCCCGTTGGTAAAAGGGTCCCTAGTTGTGTTCCGCTCCAGCTAGCTGTGGTGGAAAGTAGCGGCTTACGCGTTTGGATTTGCGTCCCAGTGCTGTCGTCGCCTGTGAGGGCGACTTAGCGCAACGTCAACTGGAAACAAGCCTCCGACGTACAGACGTGTCCTACTCCAGGGGGATGAACTGTAAGCAGTCCATATACTAACCAGGGTAGAGGACCAGTCATAATTATTAAGTGGTCTTACCTTAAGAGACGTATATTCCTCTCTGTTTTCCATTTGAAGTAGACCACGTCCGATTTTTCTAGCGGGACTTAACAAAAGACAATCATCGAGGGGGCCGAATTATCTGTATACAGTCCACCGTCAACTTTATCTACAGACAAATTGTGACTCTGAGACAGGGTACTGTATTCAAATGTTCAATGAGAAGCCAAATATCTTGTCTAAAAATCTCTCAGAATCTCACAGTTGTGAGGAATCACTAAAAGGTAATGAAAGGTTATAAAATTGGGTGGTGTCAAACAATAATAAAACAAAGCACTTTTACTCTGGCGCACACGTGTTCGTATTTCTCTCAGTTCACAGTGACTTATGTTTTGCATTATCTTGCTTAAGTACACATTAATTGTCAAGTGTCTCGTCCAGTAGACCTACACATTATACCTATTGCCCATTTAAAGCTGCGCTAGAGATTGAACCGTCCAATGGAAGCTTCAGACCAGGAATGGAACAATGCGGGATGAAAGTGGCCAACTGAAAACTGCATACGCTGTGGACATAGACGGAATTTTATGGCAATTTTTTTAAAAAAATATATGCATTTCGATGACATAGCCAACAGTAACGTACGAACCACCTTAGTTCGAAACCAAATTAGAATTAAAGCAATTCACGTAGTACTGGGTGATAAAAACGCACTGCCGGCAAGTTAATCTAGTGTAACGTGTAAACGTGGAAGTTGTAGTACAAGATATTAAAAGAAATAGTAGGAAATGACAGAGAGACCCGCCGTATTAGAAGATGCGTACACAGTACCGTGCACGTCTGTCTTCCCACAACTTCCTTTCTCTCTAGCGACACTCATTAGAAGATCACTGAACGTACGCGAAGCTAGCCGAAAAATGCTGAAATTGCCAAAGCCATGTTTCACATCGTAGATTGTATTATTATTCCACTGTTCCGCCATCTGCCTCCCGTGGGACCAGATAAGGTGTTTACAATTACATTAAAATTTAAAACAGATTGCGCGTTGCAACCCCCTTCGGAATTCGTCGAGCTACCCGTGCAACGTTGAGGCGTCGCGGAACACAGCTAGTGACACGGCTTTGCATGCGGAACCCATTACCGAACGTTCAGTGAATACAGAGTCTGACTTCGTAGCGTGAGCACATTTCATTTGCATTTACACATACGCCATCTGTTCACAAGTAACCGGACACCTGTCAGTGGACATTAATACGGGGTGTGTCCACAGTCGCCTTTATGACGGCTTGAACTCTTTTGCCTAGTAATCAATGCCATCAAATATTTACGTCGTGCCTACAGCACCTGCACCTCAAAGTGAGACTGCGGCATTTCGGAAGCTCAGAAATGTGAAACACATGCCGTAGCAGTAGAATCAGTTACTGACAATTAAAGTTTTTGTCATCTTCAATTCCTACCGTGTGTAAATATTTTTCCTACATCATTACTACCGTCATTAGGATCCTGTTCCCATCTTTATAATAACGGAGAGTCACGTTTTTAAAACTGACGTAAAATCAAATATAAAAATATTTATTATGCCAGAAAGTGAATCTTAAATTATGCCATTTCAGTGAAGTACAGAAACTTTGTGATTCAACAGAAAATATTATTTCAGATTTGTTAATTTAACTACATTCGCTATCTTTTGAGAAGAAAATTTATTAATTATCATAAATAATTTGTCTGGCAAAACAAGAGTTCATAATATAATCTAACAAGGTTATGTAATTTTATGTATGTGTTCATGTGCCTCGTGATTTTGGCTCTCGTACTTTCGACGTTGACTATTCTAATTTCTCCTAATGTTCGGCTATTACATTTCTGATAACGAGCTTTGTATATTAGATCGAAGTGATAAGTAAAACCCGAAGATAGTAAGCATTACAGCGGAGTAACGTTTCTCTACCATTACTGCCTTACGTGTTGCACTCAGTAAATTTCTTTTTACTTTGAATAATTGCAAAGTGTTCACTGTTATGATAATTGCCTTTTTTTATAATCTTTTGTATTTTCAACCGAGCTCTCGTTGTCACTTACATGCGTTTCAGTAATTGTTACGTAAATTCAAATCTTAATTCAACAAAGTTTCATGACTTTTGTCTTTAAACAGGCTGGTTACTGTATTATTTCATCAACAACTACAGTTCCACTAAATTACAAGCTCGTAATAAATACAATTTTCGTTAATTAAATAAAATCCATATACACAGTAATACATGGATTTTTTTTTCGATCGCTATTAGTGCAGCATATTTCGCTGGCATTATAATCATCCGCAGTACAGTTATTTGCATTGTGTCGGTACAATTAATTTGGAATTTATGCCTTTTTTGAAATTACGGAGCCTCAGGTAGGCACACGTCTCATGAAACTGGTTGTTCAATCTGTGCATGATAGGAAGGGGTCGATTCTGAAGTACGGTTTTGCTGATAAAACATAGCTACCCTTATCGGGGTCGGCGAATTCGAGAACAGTTCATATTATAACTCCAAAATTTTCATCATTTACATGAAGAACCTCTGCACCCGCGTCTACATCGATATGAATACTCTGCAATTAACAACAAAGTACTTGGCAAAGGGTTAGTAGAGACACCACCAGACTACTTCAAGACCATTTTACTTTGCAATAGCACGTGGGGAAAACTAACACTTAAATGCTTCCGTGCGAGCTCTGATATCTGTTATTTTGTTACGATCGCCATTTCCCGCTATAGGTGGGAGTCAATAAAATATGTTCTCATTTGGAGAAGGAAGTTGGTGATTGAAATTTCGGAAAAGATCTAGCCGCGACGTAAAACATCTTTGTTTTAATGATTCCCACCCCAGTTCGCTTATCATATCCGAAACACTCTCTCCTCTGTTTCGCGATAATACGGGCTGTCTGTCAGCAACCGTGTATTAGTTTCTGTGAGGTCTAGCCCTTCGTCGCTTATAGGGTGCCTAAGGGATGCTGTACAACAATTCAAGCAAATCACTTTAGTAGTTTTATTTCAATAAAGCAGATTGACAATACTCATCTTATAATTTTCAATGGTGTCGCACGCGATGGGCGACATGCAACCAATGAGAGTCCTTTGCTGTAAGCAAGGTCCATGTAAGCAACTGATATGGATCACACGTCATTGCTATCTGCTAGTACCGTACTAATACTGTACGTATACTCTCCGACCGAAGCTGGCAGGAGATGGGCTTATATTCTCTTCGGCTCCTATCCTGGTGACGTCCTAGTCAGCTCGATATTGGCCGACGTCGTCTAACCGCCTTCTCTTCTCTTGCCTTCTTCATCTTCGTTCCTGCGCTTGTGGTTACTACAGAACAGTTTCAAAATAGGAATCACACAGTTAAGCGGCTGCAAATAACTGTTTGGTGCATTGACCTAGGTTTCGACACCACCAAGGTTGTCCTCATCAGAATGAAACGGAATACATTGAAAATTAAGTATGACAAAAAGAGTTAACCATGATGACAGTTGTCATGACGTACAAAAGGTATCTATGTACAATTACACTGCGAGAAAGCAATCGTCAGAATTAAGAGCACACACATTGTGATCAAAAGTATCCGGATAGCCAGCTGAAAATGACTTACAAGTTCGTGGCGCCCTCCATCGGTAATGCTGGAATTCAATATGGTGTTGGCCCACACTTAGCCATGATGACAACTTCCTATATCGCAGGCATACGTTCAATCAGGTGCTGGAGGGTTTCTTGGAGAATGGCAGCACTGAGGAGAGGTGTCGATGTCGGTCGGTGAGGCCTGGCACGAAGTCGGCGTTCCAAAACATCACAAAGGTGTTCTATAGCTTTCAGGTCAGGACTCTGTCCAGGCCAGTCCATTACAGGGATGTTATTGTCGTGTAACCACTCCGCCACAGCCCGTGCATTATGAACAGATGCTCGACCGTATTAAAAAACGCAGTCGCCATCCCCGAATTGCTCTTCAACAGTGGGAAGCAAGAAGGTGCTTGAAATATCAATGTAGTCCTATGCTGTAGAAGTGCCACGCAAAACAACAAGGGGTGCAAGCCCCCTCCATGAAAAAGGCGACCACACCTTAACACCACCGCCTCCAAATTTTACTGTTGGCACTACACACGCTGGCAGATGACGTTCATACCCACACCCTGCCATCGTATCGTTACATTGTGTACCGTGATTCGTCACTCCACACAATGTTTTTCCAGTGTTCAATCGGCCTTTGTTTACGCTCCATATACCAAGCGAGGCATCGTTTGGCATTTACCGGCCTGTGGCTTATGAGTAGCCGTTAGACCATGAAATCCAAGTTTTCTCACCTCCAGCCTAACTGTCATGGTACTTGCAGTGGATCCTGATGCAGTTTGGAATTCCTGTGTGATGGTCTGGATAGATGTCTACCTATTACACATTACCACCCTCTTCAACTGACGGCGGTCTCTGTCAGTCAACAGACGAGGTCGGCCTGTATGCTTTCGTGTTGTACGTGTCACTTCACGTTTCCACTTTACTATCACATCGGAAAAACTGGACCTAGGATCGTGGAAATCTCGCATACAGACGTATGACACAAGTGACACCCAATCACCTGTCTACGTTCGAAATCCGTGACTGCCGCGGAGCGTCCCATTCTGCTCTCTCACGATGTCTAATGACTACTGGGGTCTCTGATATGGAGTACCTGGCAGTGGTGGCAGCACAATGCACTTAATATGAAAAACGTATGTTTCTGATGGTGTCCGGATGCTTTTGATCACATAGTGTATATGCTCAAGTCAAAAAATAAAATATAACACGTTCCAGCCTTTGCCACGTGTGCTTAGCTGGGATCATCAGCCTGATCGGCCCAGTGGCTTACATTGCTACCACTAAAACAATACTAGTGGCTCCACCTATCGGGTGTAGACAGTGACATGCACCAATTTGAAACATTATAATAGAAATAATAGACACAAACGACAGTTAATTTAAAAAAAAAAACAAAAAACAAAGAAAGAGAACTCAATGCATTTTTGAAAATACACGGTAGTCAAGCACATGAAGCATAACTAAGAGGCATATATTAGGCTTTACAGAAATTACTATCACGTAAAGGAAGAATTATACAAACAGCTGTACAATCCAGAAAATATCTACATGAAGATAACTTTAGCAGTATACATCTATCAGATTCGAAGATAATGATGTTTCGGATCCAGGGGCAGGAACATATAGTAAAAGACAGAGGAATAAAATCCTGCGAGTAGTGGATTAAAACCATTGAAAAAAAATTGTTACCTAATTTTAACTGTTTATTGCGGATGAAGCCATCGTTCTTAGAAATATGCTCGTAAATCTCCAGCGCTTCGAGTACGTCGAGCCTATGACCTTATTTTCTCTATGTAAAATGGAAATTTCTTCAACGCATTTCGGTTTGCGTATGGAAATTAACAGATGATCAGCAAATGTGAAATTGTGTACTTTGCTCCCCCTTTTTCCCAACAAATGTTCCTTGTACCTGATAGTAAAAGATCTTCAAGTTTGTGCTATATAAGAAACGGGACACCTACGACAGGTGATTTTATACATTGCTGAATTGTGTACACGAACAACTGTGGACTAGAGATTGTGAATGACATTTTTTTTGCAAGTTACTGTTAGTGGGAAAGGTGACCTTTAATCCATACGCTTTGATTAGAAGAGGATGAATTTACACGAAGTAGGGCCTAAAAATGAAATCTAGGAAATATTTTTGTAGTCGTTACTGTCAGAAACAGCACTGCTGTCTAAAGTGGTCACTTTAGCGTCAGTTTTAACTTTGAAAATCTTGTCACCTAACGTGGGATCATAGCCGTTATTAACTTCAATAGTTTTTATTATATGCATCTCTACATTAAGCTTGTCAGGTGACAAAGATACAGAATCTGTGCGATGAATGGCTGAATGGAAAACACTTTTTTATGAGAATGAGATGCTCTGAACCGGCGGACGCAATTTTCTCTGTATTAGTGGCTTTTCGGAAAATACCGAAAGAAAGTCTGTCGTTGTCAATAGCAATACTGCGGTGCAAGTAATTAAGCTGACGGTCGTTATTTTATAATTCACAAGGGAAGCTGATTTTTTCATGAAGACTATTACCAATTTCAAACAAATGCTGAATTCCTTCCCGGGAACGAAACGTCTACGTACCGAGAATACGTCAAAATACCCAGATCAGCAGCTGAAAAATTATTGAAGAATTTCTCTTCAAGCGAATTAATGAAAATATCGGCTAAGGTGCTTGCTGGTGGGTGACCCACTGCCAGGCCGTCAAGCCTTATGGTTACAGTTTAATTTGTTAGTAATTGTAGGCCTTTGGTTTTTAGTTGAATTGGCCACTATTATATCCAGTTGTTTTGTTGAGTAACCCAAAGATAATGGATTCCATTTAGTATTCATATGAAGAACCTCACGCTTTTTATTGTTCTGGGTCAATAGCAATTTTTCGCACCATGCACGTATCTCGTGCAAATTATTTATCAATTCGCACTGAACTTCTGGCGAGGTTACTAGGCTATAAATGACAGTGAGATCTGAAACACCTAAGGGGGCTGCTCAGATCGTCTTCTAAATCATTTTTACAGATTAAATGCAGCTAAGAGCCTCTAACACTTCCTTGGGGAAACCCATGTATCACTTCGGGTTTACTAAATGACTTCCTATTAATTACCACGAACTGTGACATTTCTGACAGGAAATCATGAATCAAATCGGACGACATTCTACTAACAGGCAATTTGATGAGAAGCCACTATTGTAGAACGGTGTCAAAAGCCTTTTGGAAATCTAGACACATGGAACCAATTAGAGAATACCTGCCGACAGCACTCACAGGTTTGTCTTGTGTAGTCAGTGCAGCACGAATTGTCGTAAAGATATTTTCCCCAACAAATCTACGCAGCTGGTAGGTACGTGAACAATATTCTGGTACCATGTTATGCGAGAACTAACAACTAATGTCGACCACTCTTATTTAAAGCAGTATTGTGCAGAAGCACATACCGGCAATGCGCATATGACACTACTAAGAAGTTTTTTTTTGAAGAAAGGACAGTTCTAACAGTATCAACATCTCTCATTCATAGACTGCAATAGGCAGCTGTAGTTCTGCCTTGTAGTAGCAGTATGTGAATCTGTCAGTCGACACACATCCGTTGCTTTGTAGGTTGCAGGATCAGTCTGTATCCAGCCGTTTGCACAGACGCTACTGACCAAATATCTGAATTGCTAAACGGCGTAAAGTTTTTTCCAAGGCCGTTCCCAACTTGTTAAGTTTATTCTCAGTTCAGTTCGATGTCCCACCTGCCGTATCACACTGTTCAGGCAACGGTCCGAAGAGCCATGCGGTGACCGTAGCATGACTGCATGTGTAATGGTTGCCGCGCGTCTCCAGCGACAGGGCTTGAGTGATGCGTGAAACACACTCTATCTGTGACTACTTGCACTCATTCAAACAAACAGTGACGGGCGTAGTCGGGAGCAAGCATTCTTAGGCGCTGTCCGCATTCTGCACTAGGTATATCTCCCTGTACAGCAGCCTGTGTATAAGAAAATAATACTCATTATTTGTCAATATCTACCTAGGGAATGTACAAAAGCTATTTAATACAACACATTCACAGCTAGTGGACTGACGCCAACAGTTTCCATAGATTGACGATTTAAAATGCGAACTGTTAGAGTGATCAAAAACTAATAAACTGTATCATGGATTTATACATAAATAATATTAATACAGTTTACCGATAGTGCTGACGCTTCCTTACACACTGTTACAAATAATAATGTCGCCGTCCTGTCACGTTCGTAGAACGTTACGAAGTAGCTAATTATAACACACAAAATTCTAACTCTTGTGAACCAAAACAAGTCTTATTCAAACAAGATAGTAAGAGCTATGAAGATAATAAAAATACCCCAACTACTCCACACTAGCAACATGCTCCAGCTTCGCATGGGTATCATTAAATATCTACAGGCGGGTGAGCTGTGCACACAACCAGTAATTAATTATCAACACAAACCTTCCTCTTGAATCAGTCAATTTATTAGTGAAACCCCTACGGTAATTCTTGAGATTAGTCTTCACATGCAGGCAGAAAAACATGATGGGAACTTTTTTTATGCTCTTTATATATATAAATTTGACCACCTTGGATCTATGTGCTACCATTCTCCTCACCTATAAATCTCTCATCCGCCCTATCCTAATCTGAGCCAACATTGTCTGGATTTCTGCCTTACCTAAATTCTAGAAGTGCCTTGAAATCCTCGAAAGACCTGTACTCCATCTCACCGTCCGCATCGATCTATCCCCCCCAACTTGCATCCTGTACCAACTCCTCCACATACCACACCATTTTCTCTTACTAGAGCACCTCCAGATCCAATAAACTAATCGCAAGCCGAGCCCGGCACCCAACATCCCACTCACTGATCAACATTCCAGGTACGATGCTGCGCAACTATGTCCATAGTCCACCTTCCATGCACCTACATACCCTACACATCCTCTCCCATCAGAATTTCAATCAACTCCCACTCTCCTACAATTGAATACGTCGTCAGATGTACATATCTCTTCAACCCTAGTCAAAATGCTCCGCTCCACAGCATATTTCCATTTTCTCCCTCCGTCTACCTACCCCTTCTAGAGGGCTCCATATTCGTATTCATCAGTGCATCTTCATCATGGCCATAATCATTTTCATGTAGCACCTCATCACAATTACATCATGACGTCATTCACATTATCATTAGTGCTCATAATTTAACTGCAGTATAAAATCATAACTCAAGCTTAAAAAAATCATCACTATTTTCCACCAACATATTTTTTAAGAAGTCATCACTTATTGTCATCTATCTTCATGTAGTATAATCTCCTTCAAAGTACTGGGTGATCAAAAAGTCAGTATAAATTTGAAAACTTAATAAACCACGGAATAATGTAGATACGGAGTTAAAAATTGACACACATGCTTGGAATGACATAGGGTTTTATTAGAACCACGCCATATTGCTAGACGCGTGGAAGATCTCTTGCGCGCGTCGTTTGGTGATGATCGTGTGCTCAGCCGCCACTTTCGTCATGCTTGGCCTCCCAGGTCCCCAGACCTCAGTCCGTGCGATTATTGGCTTTGGGGTTACCTGAAGTCGCAAGTGTATCGTGATCGACCGACATCTCTAGGGATGTTGAAAGACAACATCCGACGTCAGTGCCTCACCATAACTCCGGACATGCTTTACAGTGCTGTTCACAACATTATTCCTCGACTACAGCTATTGTTGAGGAATGATGGTGGACATATTGAGCGTTTCCTGTAAAGAACATCATCTTTGCTTTGTCTTACTTTGTTATGCTAATTATTGCTATTCTGATCAGATGAAGCGCCATCTGTCGGACATTTTTTGAACGTTTGTATTTTTTTGGTTCTAGTAAACCCCCATGTCATTCCAAGCATGTGTGTCAATTTGTGCCTCTCTATCTACATTATTCCGTGATTTATTCAGTTTTCAAATTTATACTGACTTTTTTATCACCCGGTATTTACATCCTTTAACTGGAGAACGGTTTTTTCTTGTCGTTGCCAACCCCCACCCCACGCATTTGTGGGGAATTGAAGTAACAGTAAAGGGAATAAATAAGTTTGTTCCTCTTTCAATTTTCTGATTTTGTTTGTCGCATTACTTCGCCAATAATAACAATACGCAGTTTCGTACTTAGTGATCTTACCACTGAGCTATAATGGTCGAACTCAGTTACTTCATTAACTAGATACGTCGCAGTACCTCACAGTGCAAATCAGCAATGGTGCTCGAAACCTAGTTCTAGTTTCGCCATAGCAACCATGTCATCATCAACATCACCATCAGCCGGCCAGAGTGGCCGAGCGGTTCTAGGCGCTACAGTCTGGAACCGCGCGACCGCTACGGTCACAGGTTCGAAGCCTGCCTCGGGCATGGATGTGTGTGATGTCCTTAGGTTAGTTAGGTTTAAGTAGTTCTAAGTCTAATGGACTCATGACCTCAAATGTTAAGTCCCATAGTGCTTAGAGCCATTTGAACGTTTTTGAAGTACCTAGTCTCCAATATGATCCATGTCATTCCAACTTTCTGGTATTTTGCACAATCCAGGCAGTTACACTTACAATATCGAGTTGTCCATTTAAACTTTCACTGAGAAATCACAGTTACCAACTATGTTTCACTCCATGCACATGTAAACAGTTTTTGGACAATACACTGAGAAAAAAGTAGCAATACCAACAAAAAAAAATAATTAATGTAAGGCAACGGAATTTCTGGAACACATTTGTGAAGATAACATATTCAAGTGATTAACCTTGTAAAATCACAGATTAATGAAAGTGCGATATAAGTCTTTGCAAATGTCAAATGCTGGTACATTAATAACCGCTATAACTGTCAAAATGTTTAATGTGTGACCGGGCTAGGTGGGGCAGTGATTAGCACACTGGACTCGCATCCGGCAGGACGACGGTTCAAATCCGCGTCCGGCTATGCTGATTTAGGCTTTCCGTGATTTTCCTAAATCGCTTCAAGCAAATGCCGGGATGGTTCCTTTAAAAGGGCACGGCCGATTTCCTTCACCATCCTTCCCTCATCCGATGGGACCGATGATCTCCCTGTCTGGTCCCTCCCCCGAATCAACCAACCAACCAATGTTTAATGCAAGCATGCAAACGTGCATGAATTGTGTTGTACAGGCGCCGGATGTCAGTTTGTAACCTCCGTCTTACTAATCGGCCTATCCTGCTTGCGATATAAAATATGACCGTGGATCGTGTGTATGCCTAATGGATTTTTCCTAATTGTATAAGGCTATCTTCCCCGAAGATGTTCAAATGTTCAAATGGCTCTGAGCACTATGGGACTTAACATCTGTGGTCATCAGTCCCCTAGAACTTAGAACTACATCAGTCCCCTAGAACTTAGAACTACTTAACCCAACTAACCTAAGGACATCACACAACACCCAGTCATCACGAGGCAGAGATATCTTCCCCGAAGAAGTGATACCGATAAGTAGGAGGAAAATGTACAGACGACCCTTCTGATGGAAAGTCTACTAAAAATAAAAGTAATTAAACAGAACATGGCTATAATTTGGAAAATGAAAGTTATTTTGTGCATTCACTCACGAACAACACTGGACAGAAAGGGGTACCACTGATAATGAATCTAAAAGTTACACTAATGAACGAAAAGGAAGTAATTAACGGATCCTGTACAAGATGATGGGAAAGAAAAACATGTATTATTAAACACTGAAGTAGCAACTAAAGATTGCCACGTTCTTTTTCTGACACTAATTTTGAGTGAGTATGTAATGATAAAGAAAACTGAGAAGTCACTCTTACGTTATGTTTGGGATTAAATTTTGAAAAAGGCAATCACCATAACGTCATCAAAGTAATTTAGAAAAAAAAGCAAGCACTTTTTACTTTGCCATTACTTATTTTGCAAATTGGATTTCATATTATTGCCTGAACAACTGAGCCTTTTTTACTGACTTGAACGAAATTAAATACTAGAATACGTACCAAACTAAACAGCCATGTGCTCCAAGCTATATGTAAAATAATAAAACTTCCGCACTCTTAATTTGTGCATTTCTTTAGATTTGGATTTTTTTTCCAGTGATTGATTCTCAAACTTGAAAAATGAAATTGCTTTACTTTAGTCATATACTGAAGCCTGTGTTGTACAACAGTTAATTGAAAGTAGACTGAGGCTAAAATTGTTAAAAGAGAAATTATTCATTAATAAACTAGCTGTAACTGTCCAATTAGTTTTCTTATGACACCCAGTTATATTAGGAAAAAGAAACGAGGATCCTGCTTGGTAACAATGTCTGGGGGCAGTGAGGACACAATCGCCCTGAGTTTAACTGATTAGTATTTAAATAAATCTTATCAATCAAACCACATTCAGTTGTGCTGCTGAGTTAGCCGTTAATACTTTCTGCCAGTGAACAGTCTTACTTCAGTGCTGTGCATACGACGAAACTCGGAGCCGACGACGAAACTGTGTTGCTGGAACTGCTGCTGTTGTTGAAGACGGTAGCATATTCTGTAGCCACGGCAAATTATAGGAACGGGCAATCGTAATTAATACAGCCTCTTCCGCCTGTCCACTGTCTGTACTCCTGCTCCAGACATCTGGTCGGCGTAAGTACATGATGCTGCCGAAAATGGTACTCTCTACTGCGAGAGCGTTAACACCACGCTTCCGTTCACTACAAGCGCTGGAACCCGTCTCTCTCTCTCTCTCTCCGCGCACTCGGCGCAACAACTCCCTACCCAAAGATTTTACAACGCACAAGCACTGCTATTATCGTTGCTAGTCGATGCAAATAACAATTTCTTTGGCTTTTTCCCAGAGCTTATACGTTTCACGGTAAAACACAGATAAATACAATGAAACGTCAACAGACTTCCACCTAAATGAACACATACAGTGAAGCAATGTGCTTACTTATTAAAGGAAAGCATTTAAATTACAAAAATTTACATACAATTCAGAAAAAAGTTATATATCGGTAGCAGGTGCGATGCATCCTGCATTTTCGGTGTTACAAGTTTGTGGGATGAAATTTCGTGCTTGTTCCACTTGGTCGGTCAATAAAGATACAGTTAATGCTGTTTGTAGATGACGCTGGAGTTGTCATGCGATGATATCCCATATGTGCTCGACTGGACCCGGATCTGGTAATCGACCAGGTCAAGGCAACATGTCGACACACTGTAGAGCATGTTGGAAAACAATCGCTGGAATGCTGTTCATGAATGGCGGCCCAACAGGTCGAATCACCAGACTGACATACAGTTCTCCAGTCAGGACGTATTGGATAACAACGAGAGTGCTCCTGCAGTACGAAATCGCACCCCATGTCATAACTTCAGGTGTAGGTCCAGTGAGTCTAGCATACGTGATACGACCACGTTCAAACTCACTGCGGTGTCGATACTGGCCTGTTTGTCGCCTTAAAGACAGTCCGGAAGACAATCCATTCCGGAGGACGACGGTTCAACCCAGCGTCCGGCCATCCTGATTTAAGTTTTCCGTGATTTCCCTAAATCGCCCCAGGCAAATGCCGGAATGGTCCCTCTGAAAGGGCACGGCCGACTTCCTTCCCTAATCCGATGAGACCGATGACCTCGCTGTTTGGTGTCTTCTCCCAAACAACCCAACCCAACCCACACCCAATTCCAAAGGCAACTAACGCTCACGACCTTTACATCGTGTATTTAAAGCAAACCTGATTTGAATCCTCATAGTGACGCTACTTTCGCCACTCATATGCGACTGGCACCAAATCTGAATACACATCTTTCAGCTGTAGAAACATCCCTACCAACTTTGTTTATTTGAGTAAGGACAATCGAAATCGACAGCTGTATTGTAGCCCAACGCCATTTATTCGAAACAAGTTACCAGTTTCGACACCCAAACGTAATCTGCCATCAGTCTACGAACCACAGTGACAAAGACCAACGGAGTTTTCAAATGAAAACAGTACAACTTATGAAGAATGTTACGCCAGCATGTGCAACCAACGAAGTCGCGCGCAGCGGGGCCAAAATCAACTGGATTCTGTATTTTCCTGTGACGAGCACACCAATGGTCAGACGTACTCGACGCATACGGCCGGGTAATATGTTTTCTAATAACTTGTACTGTTTCCATTTGAAGACACCGTTGGTCATTGTCATTGTGATTCGTACTTTGAGACAGACTACGCCCGAAGATGACGCTTTTTAGCTTCGAAACTGGTAGCATGTTTTGAATAAACGACGTTGGATTCCAGTGCAGCTGTTGGTTTCAGTTAATATTATTCAAGTACTTCATGTCCAGCGGCTGTCCCATTGTCATCAATGGGTTACCAGGAACTTTCGTTTATGTCGCACAACTCCATCGTGGTTTTGCAATTTTTTTGTATTAGTGTATGAGGGAACCTGCCCCTCTTATGATATGGCAGTTTCTGCATTATCCCGAATTAAGATGTTAAGTTCCTTCGGACATTCATGCATCTCCGAAAAAACAGACAGACTACAGCCTTTATTAAATACGTGAACTGTGTTCGCAGTAATGGAACGACTACTACTACTACGTGGTCAGGCCCAGTGGACCGCACGCATATGCAAGTTTCCTCCACCACTGTATTCTGTCCATTGCTGCTATCCGCCATCCGTTCACAATGAAAATTTGTGTTGGATCGAATCCGGATTTCCCGCTTATCGCAAGCGGTCGCCTTATAATTTAGCTATCCGTGCCAGCTTACTGCCAGACCCAAACTTCCATGTGTCTGCATTCTGTACTCGTACGTCCATTATGTGTATTCCCATACAGAGGAGACATTTGACCACGTCGAAATGGTGCGGTGGGCGAGGATTCTCTCATTTACAATCGTCACTGGCAACTGATTTGCCTTAACCATCGTTCAAGCGGTGAAAAGGTGTGAGAAAATTCCATCAACTGACGACCAGAATTTTATCTTGTGTAGGCGCTGAGCTATTGATCCTGAGAACCAGAAACTGCAATTTTCCGTTCTTTGTTTCCCATTCAACGCACGCAAAGTACGTCTCTCTCCTTTACGCCAGTACTTTTTACTCTTGCTTGGTTTGCAGTGTCGTAATCAGTTTTTAACAAATTACAGTGTTAAATCTCACACTGCTGTTATTTTTAGAAACCTACTGTTGCCTCACTTAAATTCTGTGCCACGTTTATGTTGAAGGTTGCAATTAGCGTTACGTACGGTAATTGCAGGTGTCAGTACATTTCGCGTAGCAAGGCTTCTGAATTCTAGTCTTCTGACAAATTGTCGATGGTGTGCATGCACGTTTACTTCATAAGTTATATTCATGTCTCACAATTAACAGCATTTGTTACAACCATCGGTATGCAGCATCCATATGGGTAAAATATTAGAGCCCTTGTAATCAGTCAACTGTCTGGCAGCCAGCCAAAAGGCGAGTGGAACAACGTACGGTCACTGTCATTAGCTTTGGCTCGCTGGCTGTCAAAGAGTGATCATAAACCGCTGCGATAACCCTGAAATTTGCGATCAGGGCTTACCAAGGATGGCACTGAATTTATGGGGACATATTATCATTGCTGAGTTGACGTTGTCGACACATAGAGAATTAATATTCATTGCGACTGTTTATTTACACAATACAGATTCGGAAACCGCTTGTGGTGAGTGCTCAGTTGTGGGAACAGCGTTTAATAACTACAAGAACATACACGTACAGTAATGCTGCCAAACTTTGCTTGGAAATTCATAAACTCTGAATTGACGTTGAGACGGCCAAACTGTGAACGACGTTGAGCACTAGTGAACTTACATGTTAGTTGCTGCAATTTTTCCGAATTGTGTTCATTCGTTCCGAACTCCAAGTACAAATTGCTAATAAAAAAATTATGAAGTCTCAGAACGAGGGTCGAAAAGTAATTTAAAGTGTATATACGGTAGCTGTTACAAACTCTTAAGTCGAAGAATTATAACTTGTGGGAGATTCTATGAAGCCTGTGGCTTTCACCCGGAAATTTACAAGGTGTAAGAGTCACACACCTCAAAAATGTAAGTCAAGTCTTTGCAATGTACAACCAGAATTCATTCCAGGCCCGTCTAACGCATGCAGGTTTAAACTTAAATTTATCCATATTATCTGGAACATTTTGAGGACAGCGACTGTATTGTAAATTCATGAAATAATTTCTACTGTCACTTTTTACTAATATCGAACAAGGACGACGCGTATCGGCAGAATGCTGCCGTGATCAGGTGCATTCCAGTTACATGTACATTACTTTAATCTGAAGTGCGATGAGGATTATTTGCTAGATGTGCCAGGGAGATTATGTATCCTGTACAGAAAAAGACATTTTGTGTGGTTTGCATGTTTAGATGATTTCGTTAGTGCATTTACCTACGTTTTTGTTGGAAGTTTACTTGTCTGGCACTAATGAAACGGTCTAAATATACAAATCACTTAATGTACAACACTAAAATCCTTATAGGATTGTATTTCGATACATAACCTCACTGGCACATACAGCAATTAAACCTAATCACACTTCAGATTAATGTGATGTACATTTAACTACTGTAGAACGCACCCGAGGAGAGCAGGATGGTGCCATTACGCGTCGTCCTAGTTAAATATTAGTAAAACAAAAACACGCAGCTTTATTGCTGTATGTATTACTCCAAGACGGTCATTCAGGCCATCCGCTTTACAAATAAGCAGTTCTTATTCAATATTAAACAACATAAGTTATATTAAAACAAAAGTTGACAATATCTTTAAATCAGTGGTTCCCAACAGGTGGTTCGCGAACCCCCAGGGGTCTGCGAGCTATGCCAGAGGGGTCCTCAAGATGCTATTAGAATAAAAAATATATTAAACATATTGCCTATGATAACAGATTTTTTGTTTTGTCCGCTTCCTGCATGAGCAGAGCCTTAGCGAACGCTAACTTCTGCGTCTAGCGTCTTCCTAGAGACAACTGACACTAGCACACTCTAGCGCAAAACTAGAATTAGATAGAGGCAAATAGTTCTGCTGTATGCCGTTAGACTGCGCACGCTGCCTCTTTGCAGCTGACAACTGACAGTCACTTTACACAGAAACTCGCATTTCAGACGATAATCGGCCATTGTTAATATATTGCCAGTGCTTTCACAGACCGTGTTGTTTACATATTCAGTACTCTGTATTAAAACAGTAGTGTTTGTAAAGCGTTGTTTTTCGTGGAAGCTACAGTGCGTGTAGTTAAAAATGGACCGTTGGTTAAAAAGTGGTTCGTTAAAACGAGAAAGGCCTACAGATGAAGAGGAAGATAATGCATTTGATGTTCAAGCGAGTAAGTCAGTGACTCTCGAACTGAAGTTGTCAGTGTCTATTGAACCTAAATCGCCGATGTCCCTTGAACCTAACCCTTCCAAGATCAGTGTTAAGCTTACTGGAAAAATTAGAAAATATAACTCTGATTACTTGGAAATCGGTTTTACGTTCAACAACAGCCTAAACCTCAATGTGTAATTTGCAATGAAAGTTTTTCAAATGAATGTATGAAACCGGCAAAACTCCGGAGCCATCTTGAAACAAAGCACCTAGAGTACAAAAGTAAGTCATTAGATTTTTTCAAAAATAAATTAGGAGAGTTGAAAACATCTCTTTGAACAATTACTAAACATTGTGGTGCAAATGTAAATGAAAATGCAACCCTTGCTTCTTACGAGGTGGCTCAGATTGTGGGAAAAACCACACAATTGCTGAGGAACTTATACTGCCATCAGCAATAATACATTGCAAGAGAATGATAGGTGATGCAGCTACTAAGGTAATAGGAACTGTCCTGCTCTCAAATAATACTGTTCAAAGACGAATTACTGATATGACAGTTAACATCGAAGAAACATTGCTGGCTAAATTTTGCATGAGTGGCATGTACGCTCTACAATTGGATGAAAGCACAGACATCAAAAAAAGCTATAATGTTGGTTTTCGCACTTTTATTAGGGGAGGACCAAGTGTTCGAAGATTTTCTTTTTTCATGCGAACTACTGCATACAACAGCAGACGATATTTTTACTACATTTAATAATCATCTCAGTGAACACGATGTCACCTGGAAAAAATGTGTAGGCTTGTCGACGGATGGAGCAAAGTCAATAGCTGGCAAAGAAACAGGACTTCTAGCTCGTATCAAAGCAGTAGCCCCTGAGGTGAAATGGACTCACTGTTGTATCCATCGTGAAGCCGTAGTAGCCAAAAGATTGGCTGAACTTTTGCAAAAGATACTTAATGAAGTAGTTCAAATCATCAACTACATTAAAACTCGACATCTGCAATCCAGATTATTTTCTTTGCTGTGTAAAGAGACCAGCAGTGAACATGAGCAACTTCTTATTCATACAGAAGTAAGATGGCTTTCTCAAGGTTCGATCTTGTCAAGATCGAGGTTCGTGACTTCCTTCTTGACACAAAGTACGCAGATTTTCTCACTAACTTTTCTTGGCTTTGCTCAGTTGCGTACTTAGCTGTGTTTGAACACTTGAATGTGGTAAACTTGAGTTTACAAGAAAAAAAATGTAGACATGTTCAAAGCTGAGGATAAGATTAGTGCTATGGTCAAAAAGTGTCAGATCTGGGCGTCAAGTATAGAAAACGAGTCACTAACTAACTTTTATACTTTAAAATAATTCTTGGAGTCATCAGAGGAGAGTTTGCCTGACCAGATCAAGATCAATGTAGCCGAGCATCTACGCAGCCTAGCCACTACTTTTAGAGAGTATTTCCCTGAACCAGACCCTGACGTCAGATGGATTAGAAATCCCTTCAGCTGTGAAGAAATAGACAAAATCCAAGGCCTCGCTGAAGAAGAGCAAGATCAACTTCTGGATCCAGCTGTGGTACGATGATAAAAATTTTCATCGGTGATAAAATTACAGACTTCTGGGCATCAGAACGCAAGGACTACAAGAAACTTGGAGATAAGGCAATGTAAAAGAACGTTCCATTTGTAACCACATAACGACCTGAGCAATCATTTTCTTCCATGTGTTTCATGGAAAACAAATATAGGAATCGGATCGGCTTGCGGTCGGATTTCAGAGTGAAAGATTCAAGTTTGGAACCTAACATTTCAGAAGTAATGGACTAAAAGGTCAGATTGAACTCATCTCATTAAGAACCGAAAATTAAAACTGTAACTGTGTTTTTTCAAATAAATAATACCTTGTATGAAATTAGTGCTTTCTTATTTTTCACACATGACTACTCAATGCATTCTCAAGTGTAGTCCACCTGAAAAACCAATACACTCAGTTATAATTTTTTTCCTGTCATTTTCAGGTCATACTCAATTTTTATTTTTTTAAGGAGTTTGTTATACTAAACACTCAGATTTGAAGACAAAGATTTTGAGCAATAATCAAAAATTTAACAATAACAATTATGGCTAAATTGAAAAAGTTTTAAGCTCAATATTATTTTAATAATGAATATGTCAATTTTTTGAGCAATAATCAAAAATTTAACAATAACAATGATGACTATATTGAAAAAGTTTTCAAGCTCAATATTTTTTTAATAATGAATATGTCAATGTTTTTTCTAAGTACCAAAAATAAAATGTATAAAAAGACTCTTAATTTGGCTTTTTTTTAGGGACTTGATACTGTGATATGACAAGGTACCAATCATACTCGATGAGGGGCTCCTCGAGAAAATTTTGTTGGGAACCTCTAGTTTAAATGATTTAATACTGCCTGTAGTGGGTATTTTTAACTTCTTTATTCAGTACTCATTTGTATGACGTTTCGGCCATTATGAGTATATTGCGTATGATGGACACTCCTTAATGGTCTAAGCCCGAAGTTGTACAATCGTACAACGAACAAAGAAAAAAGTGAAAGCTGCTGGCGGTATTAAGTCATTTAAACGATTCATCGCAGCTGCGGCTTCAGTCTCAATGAAGATCGTTCACAAAATTGAGTCCGCTGAGGTGTTGATCAAAGCAGCACCAGTACATGAATCTTACAATATGTGGTCTTCTAGTGAACGCCTAATTATGACTTTGCATTTAGTGTGATTTCAGTCGGATAAAACATTATTTGTAATGAGCTCTAGATAGCCATTCAATATTGAAGAGGATTTTACGCAACTTTTTCTGTGTTGTGCTCAAAATTTATGTGCCTTTGACGGTTTTCTCGTAATTAAGATAATTAGTGTCATAAAGTTTCGTGAGTCAGTAATTATATGGAAAATGCATGAACCTGTAATGTTAATCTGTATTGTTATTGCTGTGTACTAATCCTGCTGGATTCTGTTGCGCGTCTTTGTGTGTCTGTATTTAATTAGTTTTCAGTTAAAGACCAAAGTTAATTCACGATGTTTCGTATCTGACGGCTAATTGCTTTAATGATTCACAAATATGTCTACAGAATTTGGCAGCACTTGAAAAGCGCCAACCATCGGCATCTCTCTGATCATCGTATCAGCTTTCTAGCAATTTTCTAATTAAGTGTTTTAAAATAATAATAAGACCTAAGGTTTTCGTCGTGTGATTTAGTCTTTTATACCACAAATTCATATTTGAAATATCCTTTACAACTGTGTACATAGTTTCACCGCAGTTCACGTGGAAATGATATTTATCATTCACGCAGATTCAGTACATTGTTTGGTTTCATGCAGTCTCATCGTTCAACATGCAACTTCATTACTGCATTCGCTGCTGCCACTGGACCTAGGAAATCCTCAAACTCTCCCTCTACCTTTACAGACTATACGGTCGCCTGATGTATCTCTGGTTCTATTCCGCCTTCTCTGTACCAGAGACAGCCGACATGCGAACATTCATGGCCGGCTTACAGCTTGTTATCCGCACTCTGACACGCATGGCATCATTACTTTTTCATTTAATTGTTTAAGATTTATTTATGTTGTTTTAATATTTCATTCCCAATTAATTGTGCAAAGTGGGCTGTTGTAGAATCCTTGCATCTTTTCAGTCAGGTCACCTGATAATGTAGTAATGGAGATACCAAACTGAAATGTTGCAGGTTGACTGCCAGTAATAGCATGACCCCGGACAACAAAGTAAGTGTCAGCAAACCTTGCTCAAAACAGAGTTTGAGGTCAGTTCTTAACTTGTTTCTGTGAGAGTGCCTGCAATATTATTTGTTCAACACACAGATACGCCTTTCTCCGTCACGTACGGGGAGATTGTGGCAACAAAAGTCACCTGGATATTGCCTGTAGCCCCTTCATCAAATAATTACACTTACCTCGTCAATGAAGCTGTCGTTACGCCCATCCTCTAATATAACTGTTACCTCACTATTTTTGGATGTGAGCTTTCATTCATAATGTGCTGTTGAGTAACACGATTTTGGTTTTGGTCGTCGGAAATTGTAACGGAACATCCTTCTCTAGCATTACTTTTCGTCAACAGTAGTTGTCGATACCAGTATTATTTTGAGAATTTTGGACAACTCAGTATTTTCTCAGCTGGTTTTCTGAAAACTTTCGTATTAATATTATACGCGGTATGTTATATTTCAAGCTAAAGTTTTTGAAAAGGAATTACTTTATTTCGGATGATATTATCGATGAGTACTGGTTCTGAATGTACAGTTAAATTTTTTAAATTTGAAATTACGAATTAATTGGCACACTTAAAATTTATATTATTAATTGCGGAATCTAGTACTGTTTATTATGTTTCTTCCTAAAAAAAAATGATTCAAAAGGCTCTGAGCATTATGGGACTTAACTGCTGAGGTCATCAGTCACCTAGAACTTAGAACTACTTAAACTTAACAAACCTAAGGACATCACACACATCCATGCCCGAGGCAGGATTCGAACCTGCGACCGTAGAGGTCGCGCGGTTCCAGACAGTAGCGCCTAGAACCGCTCGGCCACTCCGGCCGGCATGTTTCTTTCTAGATTCATTTAAGAAGTAATAATCGAAACTATTAGAAATTCGTTTCTCAAGAAAAATGTAAACCCTTTGGAATATTGTTAATTCCGCTGAGACAGCAGTAAGCATGCCTCTAATGTGATCGGACGTATTTTTGTATTTTGTGCGAACAATGTAATTTCGGCTTTGTTAATGTGAAAAATCAAAAGACTGAATGATGACAAAATATATTAACGTAACAACAAAAATTCTGCAACAACAATCTTCAGGTTTATTTAGATTAATTCAACCATGAGGACCTAAAATGTGAGAATTTTAGCTTCAAGAATCAGACCCCTCGACAAGAAGAACCAGAGCCAACTCTATGTGAAAAGATAACTAAACTAGAAAGTTCATTGTAATCTTCGCTCATCTCAAATCTTAGTAAAAGCTAATGTGGACAATAGCTGCAGGTAGGAATGGGGGGGAAGATTACGAAACAATTTTGTCTCACGGCACTTGCTGTCGTAACTATTGATTGCTACCAAGTTCCAAGTTTTTGGCCACCAGTTTAACGTAGACTAAGATTTTCATACATGTACAGTACACCTACATCTACATGACCACTCTGCGATCCACACTTAAGTGGCTGGCAGAGATTCATCAAATGACTTTCACACCTTTTCTCTACCGGTCCACTCCCGACCAGAGCGAGCGGAAAACTAATATTTTAATGTTTCTGTTCTAGCTCTGATTTCTCTTATTTCACTGCGATAATCATTTCTCCCTATGCAGGCAGGCGCCAACAAAACATTTTCGCATTCGGATGAGAAAGATGGTGATTGAAATTTCTTGAAAAGATGTCGTTGCAACGAAAAACGCCTTTCTTTTAATTATTGTCACCCCAACTCTCGTATGATATCCGCCCCACTCTATCCCATATTTCGTGATAGTACAAAACGAGCTGCCTTCCTCTGGACTCTTTCGATGTCTTGCATCAACCCTATGTGCTAGGCATCCCGCACCGCACAGCAATAAAGGCGGCGAAAAAGTCTGAATATCCCTCTATAAAAGCCGAACGGTGTGAGTAATCATAATGGCGTCTGGTATGGGATAACAGTATGTGTGGGAGCAACTTACAGGAGCTGCGGCGACAGCGGCGGCCATCTTGAAATCCGACATTTTTGATTTGGGTTACGTGTTTGAAATGGGAAGGGGGTCATGTCACACGTCGTTTTGAACTGCCGCTTTCTGAGGAATACAAATGTGAAATCTGTTTTAAGATATCTTTATTTCTGAAGGAGTTATGACCTGTTAAAGCACAGGACACTTGTCAGAGTCGACATTACAGCATTTGCTCAGTATGACCTCTATTGCGCTAGACACAGTATCGGATCCTTTTTTGCAGATCCTGCTGCATGCGCCGCAGGATCTGTGAATCAACAGAGGCACACACCTCCCCAGTACCCCGGCAAAGATGGGCTATATCGTTGACTTTTACCTCCTACACAACTTATTTCAAATGTCCCAATTGATAAGTGTCAAGAGATGTAAGATCAGGGAACCATGGTGGCCATTCGACCTGTCCAGTAACCTCCAAACTGTTGATCCAGAAACTGTCTGGCTTCAGTTGCATAGTGGGAAGGTGTCCGGAGTTTGGAGACGCTAGTACTGTCTCCGCTACCTTGACCACTCACCCCAGCTCTGCTCCACTTCACCGGAGTTTGAAGCTTGACTGTACCCTGTGCTGTCTTCTGAACTTGATGTCAATAAGCAATTACGTGCTGAGCGCTCGTACTATTACTCCACAAATCTATCTTTATGGATCTCATAAGCAAACAACGATGATTCACGCCTGTTGCAGTTCATTCCCTGAGTTTGGTTCAAATGGTTCAAATGGCTCTGAGCACTATGGGACTTGACAGCTGTGGTGATCAGTCCCCTAGAACTTAGAACTACTTAAACCTAACTAACCTAAGGACATCACACACATCCATGCCCGAGGCAGGATTCGAACCTGCGACCGTAGTAGTCGCGCGGTTCCGGACTGCGCGCCTAGAACCGCGAGACCACCGCGGCCGGCTGAGTTTGGTCTCAGGTGTAATTGTCCCATAAACCAAGCAATAAATCAAAACATGTTCTCATACATTTTATTTATTACGTAAACCTTGTTATGAATGTAAACTGAAGTGGAGAAGGAAAATTTGTATCAAAGCTGGGGAACGAACTCGTGTCTTCCGCTTACAAGAGAGGGCCGTGAGCCACTAAGCCACCTTGGCATAGCTGCCCACACAACTGGACAGAGTAACCTGGCACGCCTCCCTCCTCAGTCCAAATTCTCTACATACAAACTCTATATACATAAAATCATATCTGTATGAGACCAGTGAAGTCTTTGAAACTGTGTCATTTCATTTGTACACTGAACCGCAAAACAAATTGGTATGGGCATGCGTATTCAAATACACAGACATGTAAACAGGCACAATACGGCGCTGTGGTCGGCAATGCCTAATAAGGTAAAAAGTGTCTGGCTGACTTGTTAGATCCGTTACTGTTGCTACAATGGCAAGTTATCAAGATTTAAGTGTGTTTGAACGTGCTGTTATAGTTGGTGCACGAGCGACGGGACACAGCATCTCCGAGTTTCAGGAGGCAGAGTCTAACGTGGGCTTTGTGTTGGTTCATAAGAAGATGGGGAGTCCATGCGAGCTAATTTCACTTCCAAACACAGCATTTTACAGTAGCAATCAATAAGCACTGAGTAAGTTGTCAGCATGTTGTAGGTGATGAAAACACCAGTAGAGACCTTGAAACGCAGCAGCACACAAGTAGAACGACTAGCTCCATTTCGCATATGTGTATGGGCCTGGCGTCAAACCCAGAGCCAGCACACTGTCTGGGCAGTAAGAGTGTGGGATGCGCGCTTGTAGTAGCAGCAGCAGCAGCGAGATGGTACAAGTGCTCTGACATTGGTACGATTTCCGTATTAATAGGTGAACGGTGACTTCTGGCTTTCTCTGTCCGTTAACAGAGAGTGCACCAAAGGCAATTCGATGGCTTGACATTCCCTGCATGCAAAGCGACTGCGGTGGCACGAGCAGGCAAATAAAAGCCACTGGCCAGCCGAACACTCTGTTGTCCATGGCCAGGTACATGGCGGACCAGAAGCAAGCGTCGACCACTCCCCCCCTCCCCTCAAATTCTATAAGACCCTCCAGATCGTCATGCACTCTGCCTCGCCTTCCATATACGCCTCCCATCCCCCATGCACTTCCTCTATGACATGATTCCTTTCCCCCATCTGCTCCTTTTCCTCAAACATATCTGAGTCCTCTGCACCTCCTGCAGACTTGAACCCCCCATCCCCCGGTTGCTCCTCTCCTCTCCAACCCCCACCCACTGCTGCGGCTACACTTTGTGTTCCACCTACCCTCCCCCTCTACACCCTTCATCGCCTTTCCCAAGGTGGGTTCCATCAACTGCTGCCAGCCCGCTGCCTTAGGGGGAAATTGCAAACCAATAAAAAAAAGTCGAGCGTCACTGCATTTGATTTCGTAGACACCATTTTTTTTATATGCTACGCTGTGGACCTATTCAATGTTGTGTCTAGTGACAGGACAACCGACTGTAAGAACCGATTCATCAGTTGATTGTTTTTTCGTTCATTCGGCTTTTTCAGTCGAAAGAGACAACAGAATGAAACGACTCTCTGCAGCCATGTTATCTATTTGAATGTTTTCACTCACTCACCACATTTAATTGGTTTCACTCTGTGCGAGATAATCGACTGAAACAACTTCCCTTATGGTGCGGCCTTTATATTAATCTTTTCACTCATTGACCAGGTTTGAGTGGTGTCATTCAATGCGAGAGAACTGACTCACACAAATCTTTGTCGGGTTTGGTTGTTATGTAAATGTTTGAACAGTTTTATTTACACCCTTTTTCAGCCTTTTCGGTTATACATGAGCCATGACAAGGACTGACAACTTTGTTTACAGACAAATAAAGTACTTTATGTCAAGGAGACGTGAATGAAACTTACACTTCTAAAACTAAAATATATTCAAAATGTATGTATTTACTTACTTAAATACGAATTTTCGTAATTGCGGCATTAAACATCAATTTTTGGTTGGTTTTATTAGTATAATATCTGGAATTGTCCTATAAATTTATGTATATACAGGGTGTTACAAAAAGGTACGGCCAAACTTTCAGGAAACATTCCTCACACGCAAATAAAGAAAAAATGTTATGTGGACAAGTGTCCGGAAACGCTTAATTTCCATGTTAGAGCTCATTTTAGTTTCGTTAGTATGTACTGTACTTCCTCGATTCACCACCAGTTGGCCCAACTGAAGGAAGGTAATGTTGACTTCGGTGCTTGTATTGACATGCGACTCATTGCTCTACAGTAGGCATTGTTGGTGATGCCTTGATTGGGCCCCATGTTCTTCCACCTACGCTCAATGGAGCACGTTATCATGATTTCATACGGGATACTCTACCTGTGAAGCTAGAACATGTGCCTTTACAAGTACGACACATGTGGTTCATGCACGTTGGAGCTCCTGCACATTTCAGTCGAAGTGTTCGTACGCTTCTCAACAACATATTCGGTGACCGATGGATTGATAGAGGCGGACCAATTCCATGGTCTCCACGCTCTTCTGACCTCAACCCTCTTGACTTTCATTTATGGGGGCATTTGAAAGCTCATGTCTACGCAATCCCGGTACCAAATTTAGAGACTCTTCATGCTCGTATTGTGGACGGCTGTGATACAATACGCCATTCTCCAGGGCTGCATCAGCGCATCAGGGATTCCATGCGACGGAGGGTGGATGCATGTATCCTCGCTAACGGATGGCATTTTGAACATTTCCTGTAACAAAGTGTTTGAAGTCACGCTGGCACGTTCCGTTGCTGTGTGTTTCCATTCCATGTTTAATGTGATTTGAAGAGAAGTAATAAAATGAGCTCTGACATGGAAAGTAAGCGTGTCCGGACACATGTCCACATAACATATTTTCTTTCTTTGTGTGTGAGGAATGTTTCCTGAAAGTTTGGCCGTACCTTTTTGTAACACCCTGTATAAATGACGAATCTCTATTTAACACTTGTTTATTATATCGGTTTCTTAACTGTTTGTTCGGTACAAATTTTGCAATGGATATTAAAATAACTTCCTGAAAAGCTGTACACTTAAAACTTTCAACAGGATGAACTGCACTATTAACTCACTGTAGACTCTGGTGAGTGGAGGAGGATACTTCGTTCGTCGGTATGCCTGTCTCTTCGGTACAAATTTTTCAACTGATTTTAAATTAACTTCCCGATAAGCTAAAGACTTGAAACGTGTTACTTAGTCCAGAACTGGATGGTAACGCAATATTAACTCTCCTTATTTTCGGGTATTCTCGGGTGTTTGGCGAAGAGTACTGGTACTTCCCTGTTTCTCCTGATCGAGTCGCCAATGTTTCAAATTAAAAAAGATTGCTGCTGAGCTTCTGTATGAGCTCGATTATCTCTAATTTTTAAATTCACGATCTTTTCATGAGATATCCGTAGGAGGAAGCAATATATTGGTTGACTTACAAGGGGAAGGCCTCAGACACAGCCAACCGATTCGGCTCAAATTTGGCAGGTCGCTTGTATACAACCTAAAACGAAGGAATCTAAGATATTTTGGGTCAACACCCCCGCAATTCTGAGAAAATCACCCCTAAAGGTTATGACGAGCAATCGACTCAAAATTGGAGGGATCGATAGATAATTGTAAATAGAGCATTTTTCATCATCTGGTATTGGGTCCGCAAACGCAAACGTTTCCAGAAATCGAGGAAAGAAACTTTTACAGCTGCCTCTTCTGTACCCACATGGTAAACGCTTTTCGCCGACAGCACCGATACCGCAACGGACGAGGTAAGTGGCTGGCAATCTGAAAACCCGGGTTCGAATCTCGAAGAAATCTAGCAGCTGTCATTCCTTTCGTTTGTATTTTTCCACATCTCAATTGATAGGGATAGGAGGGTTAATAAGGTAAGTAAATCAATAAGGAATGATAATAATAAGGTAGGCAAACTAATTGCCCAAACTCCGTGAGTTAGTAAAGTATGAAACTTTCAAGCCTTGTCACATGAAAACAACTCCGAGTAAGAGTGCTGCAAATTCCTCACGAGGGACCACAGATAGCCAACCGCGCACTTGTTTACAGCGAGGCACGGGACAGAATGCACGCGAGGAGAGTTATGTTGTCCCGGTTGCCTCTTCGTCATATTGTAGTTGTGAACCTGGAAGAGTGAAGGTGTCCAGCATGAGCCTTATAAAAGTCACTCGGAAAGAGTTGTTTTCCGTCATCAGGCTGCCGCGAACCTCGCGGATACATGTCGTGATTTATCCGTCGTTAAAGCGCCGAATGAAATACGTTTTGTGAATGAATACAGTTTCTTCGAGATTCGAACCCGGGTTCTCCGATTCTCAGGCAGTTACCTTGGCCGTTGGGTTATCGGTGCTGGCGGCGAAAATCGTTTACCATGTGGGTACAGAAGGGACAGTTGTAAAAGTTTCTTACCTCGATTTCTGGAAAAGTATACGTTTTCGGGTCCCACACCTGATGATGAAAAACGCTCTATTTACAATTATCTATCGATCCCGCCAATTTTGAGTCGATTCCTCGAGATTACCTTTATGGGTGATTTTCTCAAAAACGCGGGGTTGTTGAACAAAAATATCTTAGATTACTTCGTTTTAGGTTGTACACAAGCGACCTGTCAAATTTGAGCGAATCGGTTGGGCATGTCTGAGGCCTTCCCCTTGTTAGTTGAAGATAAACTGAAATGAAAGTGAAATTTACTTCATATCTCTGTTGTAATCTCATCAAAAAGTTTGAAACCAGTCGAAATATTTCACACACACACACAAGGCTAAAAAGCAGAAAATAACTATTTAAATAATTTTTTTTGAATATAACACTTTTTAGAACGGTGTAAAAAGCATTAAATTATCTCTCCTAGCTTCATAAAGATTCCTAACACCATACAGTTAGAACTGAAAATTTGTGGTTGTGAGTTTTTAATAGCTATGGCAATACTTGCAAAACTGAAGACCGAAAACTTGGGGCGCATGCAGTAGATAACAGTTAGGAGAGTAGAGTATAACCGCCATTGAGAAAAATCACAGAAATTTGAAATGCAATAACACTGCTGACGATTTACCTGAAGTATTCATGTATAATATTTTTCGTGTAAGTATTACGAGTGTTGTCATATCTATCAAAATTCACAAGCGCAAATTTTCAGGACTATCTGTACGCTATCAGAAATCAGTATTGGGCCAGAAGAAATTATTCATTTCATTTTAGTCCATTTTAAAAAGTTTTATATTTAAAAAGTTTACTTAAACAATTATTTTTAATTTAAACTTATTGAAGCTCCGTCTCTCTCTTCCGGTCGATTAGCACCCAACATCGATAATTCTTTTTCGCTAACTCCTGAGATGAAGTGAAGATAAACCACAATCGATATAATTTCTTTATTGGTGACTTGATCAGTTGCATTTTAAGCATATACTGCCACTTGTAGGAAGTAGTTTTTTCCTGTAAAATATTTTCATCATTCGTTAATTTACTTTGAATTTCTTTGGTTAATACAGTTTCATAACATGAATCACCCTTGCAGATATTGTATATTGCATTGAATTTATCTCGATGATCATGTCTTACTCCGTGATATGATTTCTCTCATTCATACATATAATCCAGTTAACACATATTTATGTAATAGTGAAGGCTTTGTTTTCATCAGGCTTTTGGCACATGAGAAAAGTTTGTAGTGTTATTTCTTTCCATTTAAGCAGTAGAAACGAACAAAATACATATATAAATTTCAAACTTTGTAGCTTCTTACAACAATCGTACCTCATTAATCTTGAAGACGTAGCCGGCCGGGGTGGACGAGCGGTTCTAGGTGCTACAGTCTGGAACCGCGCGACCGCTACGGTCGCAGGTTCGAATCCTGCCTCGGGCATGGATGTGTGTGATGTCCTTAGGTTAGTAAGATTTAAGTAGTTCTAAGTTCTAGGGGGACTGATGATCTCAGATGTTAAGTCCCATAGTGCTCAGAGCTATTTGAACCATTTTTTTGAAGATGTAACACAAGGTTACCTTGAGAGGTAGTCTTACGTGTGTTGAAATGTGTTTGCATAAGAGTGTTAATGTGTAGATATGTTTTTCGTGTTGCAATCGTCTCTGTGTCATATAAATGAGGCTGAAATCGATGACCAGCCCAGCATTCGCCTGGACGACTGTGGAGAAACCACGTAGTAAACCAAACTCACGCTGGCTGGAAAAAGCAGTTCCCAAGCGACGGGGAACGACGGCTCTCACTTTCCTAAGTCTAGAGCACACAGTGGGCAGATACACTTTTACAACAGTACCTTAAATTTGCTTAGGTGAACTGCATTATAAGATCTTGTGCCCATGTTGTTCAAGTAAGCTGTAAGTGTAATCGCTCAATGTTACTATGAGCACAAATATCTTTCTGTCAATTAGCGTAGGGAAAATTTATTACTGTGCTACATTCCGCATCCCCCGATTAATCCCAGTTTTTAGGGCGTCCAGTTGCGTACTGGAGGGATTTTTATACAGCTGTCAGGGGTATAATTGCGTTGATAGGAAATAAATAGAATGAACGAGGGTTCTCCAGAAAGTAACGAACTGCATTTTTTTCTTCAACAATTCTTTATCGAGCATTATGAAAATTGCACACACAGTTCTGGTGTTTTATCTACACATCCTATTTTTCATGCAATCACCATCCCGTTCTATGGCCTTCCTCCAGCGAGAAACAAGGGTGTGTATGCCCTGTCGGTACCAACCCTTGTCCTGTGTGAATCACCTCCTCATCTTCGTCAAAATGCCTTCCACAAATGGCATCCTTTAATGGCCCAAACAGGTGGAAGTCCGAGGGGGCCAGGTCAGTACTGTAAACTGGATGGGATAACACTGTCCAACCTCGTTTTGCGATGTGTTCAACAGTCCTCAGACTTGTGTGGGGCTGAGCGTTATCGTGTTGCTCTTGGGTTGCTGTGGCGCCGAAGTCACCGGATGCGCTCCTTGAGTTTTGTTAAAGTGTTGACATATGCTTCTGAATTAATGGCACCGCCTCTTGGCATCACATCAATGAGAATCACATCTTCACAGTACCAGAACACGGTGATCATGTCCTTACCGGCGGTAGCAGTTGTTTTGAATTTTTTCTTCTGTAGCGTGTGAGAAAGCACTCAAACTGGTGAACCCAGGTTTCATCGCCTGCCACAGTCCGGGGTAAGAAGGCCCCCCCCTCAGATTCAAAACGTTTCAAGAAATCAAGACAAATATTTTCTCTGTGCAATTTGTGATCCACCGTTAGACACCGCGGAACCCATCTTGCCATCACTTTCGAATATCCAGGAATGCGCATAATTGCATCCACACTTCCTCTGCTGATTGACAGGTGCAGCGCCAACTGCCGAGTCCGTCCTCGCGAGTGACATCAGCTCGCTGCAACATGCCGGGTGTGACAGCCGTGGATGGTCCCCCCGACCGCTGCAAATCGTGGAGCTCCGCAGAACTGCCTCCTGATGACCTCACCCTCCTTGCCCAGCGACTAACTGTACTTTTGTCGACAACAGGTGCTCCATAAACTTTGCAAAAGCGTTTGTGAATATTCCCCACAGTTCTTTTTCTCTGCAGTGACAAACTCGATGACGGCACGTTGCTTGTAACGTACATCACCTACAGATGCCGTTTTGAAACTGTCCTGCAGCTACCCTGTGGTGTGCTCACTCAGGAGACTTCAAATAATACATACGTAACATTTCGCATTCGTAACATTGTTTTTGGCTGAGAAAAAACTGGGGCGCGTTACCTTCTGGTAAGCTCTCGTCACAACTCTTAGTTAAAATTCATTAAATGTTGACCGGAGTATAGGTAGCTTCTTCGTTTTAGCCTTGCTCTCTTTTACTCATACAAGATGTTCAAAAATGATCTTTATAACTTTGACCACGTATATTTCAGAAATGAGAATAGGCAGAAAGGTGAGGTTTGCGGCATAATGTTCACACACACCGAAAGATTTTTTTGTCTTATATTCCTACGTTAGCATTTGCCTGACCACCCCCCAGCAGTTGGCACAGTGTATGGAATGTTTAGTAGAGATCAGATCTGACACCTACGTCTGCGGAACCCCCAACACATTTTATTTTCTTTGGACAAGACATGCAGGAACTGTGAGTTCGCATCAGAGCAGCAACAGCACACTTTAATGACACTCTAGGCCAGACATGGTATTGGAAAATCGCTTAGATAGCTCGTGTGCTACAGATGACGCACGCATGTAAGGTGATCATTGCCCTTTTTTTCGTGACAGTCACGACTTTTCTAGCTCTACCCGACTCTTCTCAAAAGTAATGCGAGACAACTATTTATTCGGATTTAACAATTATGAAACGATTTATCCCAAATTAGATCTTCATTTCACGTGTATGAGTATGCTGGTACTGAAAGGGTGTTTTCCCAGATAACTGGAGCAGTGACCAATCACAGTTTCTTGTAGAAACTACCAAACCAATGTTAGTTACTTGAGTTGAATATTTTCATGGGCTGTTGAAGAATACAGGCATGCTGAAGATAATTTACAGCACCGATAATTACTGTATATTGCTCGCATTGCTTCATCTTAGAAGGCACTAATAAAACATACATTAATGTACTTTTCTTAACAAATTAAAGTGACAGTCTGCATTTATTACATTTAATTAAGACTTTTTTGTACTATCAAAAATTTTTATGTGCCCGAATTTGAGTCTAGAAATTATAGTCACCTCAACATAATGAACTCTGTTAAGTGGCTACTAGAATCTTAGGTGCGTATGAGCATTATGTCGCAAACTGCACACTTGTATCTATCCCCACTTCTGAAATATGTGAGATCAAAGTTGTAAACATCATTTTGTAACATGCCGTATTTTCGACACTTCTTCGATGAGACAACGAGAAGCCACCGATAATAGCCGATCACATGCACCGTGACGCTGCCCCGTCCACCAGACAACTGAATATTTTAAATTGCATTTGCCTTCTACTCATTAAAACTGATTTAATTTACGTTCATATTCCTTGCTGCAGATGAATGCTACGTTTGAACGTGAACATCTCTATAGTGGGCTTTCACAGATCTTTGTTAATCTCGTGAGAATTATTGAACTACACTCCTGGAAATGGAAAAAAGAACACATTGACACCGGTGTGTCAGACCCACCATACTTGCTCCGGACACTGCGAGAGGGCTGTACAAGCAATGATCACACGCACGGCACAGCGGACACACCAGGAACCGCGGTGTTGGCCAATGTGATCATGTGATGTATCTGACCCCAGGAATGTGTCAATAAAGTTTCCCCTTCCTGGGACAATGATTTCACGGTGTTCTTATTTCAATTTCCAGGAGTGTAGTTCAATAAATGCGACTCTCCCAGTAGCTGAGTGGTCAGCGCGACAGAACGTCAATCCTAGCGGCCCGCGTTCGATTCCCAGCTGGGTCGGAGATTTTCTCCGCTCAGGGACTGGGTGTTGTGTTGCCCTGATCATCATCCTTTTATCCACATCGACGCGCGAATCTCCAAAGTGGCGTCAAATCGAAAGAATTGCACCCGGCGAACGAACTACCCGACGGGAGGCCCTAGTCACACAGCATTTATTAATGCCACCCTGTATCTGCTGATCGGTAGAAGGCTTTCGACCACTGGCGTTGTCAGATTGTCAGCACTTAAACGCAAGCAAGTACACATTCCCCACCCACCCATCCCCACCCCTCCACCCTCTCATTTCTCACTCTCTGAGCAACATCGTGGCCTACGGCCAACTTAACGTCTACGGCTGTGCCTGTACGCGAAAATATTCCTATCTGACGCTGCTGTCCGGGATTTTCGAAGATTTTGTCCGGGGTCGGCAACTTAAGTGATGGCAGGCCTACCACAGCGTCAACTTAATTAGTTACGCGTTAATGGCACCAGAAACGACTTAATCCACAATATATGAATCAGTTTTAAATGATGAAACGAATAGTTATTCTACCAGACCATAATTACATGCTGCCCGGGGTGGCCGAGCGGTTCTAGGCGCTTCAGTCTGGAACCGCGGAATCGCTACGATCGCAGGTTCGAATCCTGCCTAGGGCATGGATGTGTGTGATGTCCTTAGGTTAGTTAGGTTTAAGTAGTTCTAAGTTCTAGGGGACTGATGACCACAGATGTTAAGTCTCATAGTGCTCAGAGCCATTTTAACCATAATTAAATGAACATTTATGGTGCTTACTTTAACTTGATGTACCTCCTGAGCCATTTCTTCACTTACTCCTGGGAGTAATGTTACCCTCTGGTGGTATAAAGTAGCACTGCTTTAATTCAACAAATGAAAGTACTGCAGGCTGGTTTCACTCAGGAGAATGAATGGATAACTCAGTATGCTAAAATACTAAACAATTATTTCAGCTGAAAGAATGAATACATGGTTCAGCCGATACAAAAACGTCTCACTGTTTCCACTTAAGACGAAAGAATAAATAGTTCAGCAAATATGTAAAACTATATGTTGTTGTTGTTGTGGTCTTCAGTCCTGAGATTGCTTTGATGCAGCTCTCCATGATACTCTATCCTGTGCAAGCTTATTCATCTCCCAGTACCTACTGCAGCCTACATCCCTCTGCATCTGAATAACATCGGGGAGAGGCTACAACCCTGACTCACTCCCTTCCCAACCACTGCTTCCCTTTCATGTCCCTCGACACTTATAACTGCCATCTGGTTTATGTACAAATTGTAAACAGCCTTTCGCTCCCTGTATTTTACCCCTGCCACCTTCAGAATTTGAAAGAAAGTATTCCAGTCAACATTGTCAAAAGCTTTCTCTAAGTATACAATTGCTAGCAACGTAGGTTTGCCTTTCCTTAATCTAGCTTCTAAGATAAGTCGTAGGGTCAGTATTGCCTCACGTGTTCCAACATTTCTACGGAATCCAAACTGATCTTCCCCGAGGTCGGCTTCTACCAGTTTTTCCATTCGTCTGTAAGGAATTCGCGTTAGTATTTTGCAGCTGTGACTTATTAAACTGATAGTTCGGTAATTTTCACATCTGTCAACACCTGCTTTCTTTGGGATTGGAATTATTATATTCTTCTTGAAGTCTGAGGGAATTTCGCCTGTCTCATACATCTTGCTCACCAGATGGTAGAGTTTTGTCAGGACTGGCTCTCCCAAGGCTGTCAGTAGTTCTAATGGAATGTTGTCTACTCCCGGGGCCTTGTTTCAACTTAGGTCTTTCAGTGCTCTGTCAAACTCTTCACGCAGTATCACATCTCCCATTTCATCTTCATCTGCATCCTCTTCCATTTCCGTAATATTGTCCTCAATTGTATAGACCCTCTATATACTCCTTCCACCTTTCTGTTTTCCCTTCTTTGCTTAGAACTGGGTTTCCATCTGAGCTCTTGATATTCATACAAGTGGTTCTCTTTTCTCCAAAGGTTTCTTTAATTTTCCTGCAGGCAGTATCTATCTTACTCCTAGTGAGATAAGCCTCTACATCCTTACATTTGTCCTCTAGCCATCCTGCTTAGCCATTTTGCACTTCCTGTCGATCTCATTTTTGAGACGTTTGTATTCCTTTTTGCCTGCTTCACTTACTCCATTTTTGTATTTTCTCCTTTTATCAAGTAAATTCAGTATCTCTTCTGTTATCCAAGGATCTCTACTAGCCCTCGTCCTTATACCTACTTGATCCTCTGCTGCCTTCACTATTTCATTCCTCAAAGCTACCCATTCTTCTTCTACTGTATTTCTTTCCCCTATTCCTGTCAATTGTTTCCTTATGTTCTCCCTGAAACTCTGTAGAACCTCTGGTTCTTTCAGTTTATCCAGGTCCCATCTCCTTAAATTCCCACCTTTTTGCAGTTTCTTAAGTTTTAATGTATAGTTCATAACCAATATATTGTGGTCAGAGTCCACATCTGCCCCTGGAAATGCCTTACAATTTAAAACCTGGTTCCTAAATCTCTGTCTTACCATTACATAATCTATCTGAAACCTTCTAGTATCTCCATTGGTCTTCCATATATACAACCTTCTTTCATGATTCTTGAACCAAGTGTTAGCTATGATTAAGTTGTGCTCCATGCATAATTCTACCAGGCGGCTTCCTCTTTCATTTCTTAGCCCCAATACATATTCACCTACTACGTTTCCTTCTCTTCCTTTTCCTACTCCCGAATTCCAGTCACCCATGACTATTAAATTTTCGTCTCCCTTCACTACCTGAATAATTTCTTTTATCTCATCACACATTTCATCAATTTCTTCATCACCTGCAGAGCTAGTTGGCATATAAACTTGTACTACTATAGTAGGCGTGGGCTTCGTGTTTATGTTGGCCACAATAATGCGTTCACTGTGCTGTTTGTAGTAGCTTACCCGCACTTCTATTTTTTTATTCATTATGAAACCTACTCCTGGATTACCCCTATTTGATTTTGTATTTCTAACCCTGTATTGACCTGACCAAAAGTCTTGTTCCTCCTGCCACCGAACTTCACTAATTCCCACTATATCAAACTTTAACCTATCCATTTCCCTTTTTAAATTTTCTAACCTACCTGCCCGATTAAGGGATCTGACATTCCACGCTCCGATCCGTAGAACGAGTGTTTTCTTTCTCCTGATAACGACATCCTCTTGAGTAGTCCCCGCCCGGAGATCCGAATGGGGGACTATTTTACCTCCGGAATATTTTACCCAAGAGGACGCCAGCATCATTTAATCATACAGTTAAGCTGCATGCCCTCGGGAAAAATTACGGCTGTAGTTTCCCCTTGCTTTCAGCCGTTCGCAGTACCACAACAGCAAGGCTGTTTTGGTTAGTGTTACAGGGCCAGATCAGTCAATCATCCAGACTGTTGCTCCTGCAACTACTGGAAAGGCTGCTGCCCCTCTTCAGGAACCACACGCTTGTCTGGCCTCTCAACAGATACCCCTCCGTTGTGGTTGCACTTACGGTACGGCTATCTGTATCGTTGAGACACGCAAGCCTCCCCGCCAACGGCAAGGTCCATGGTTCATGGGGGGTACAACTATAACGGTGTCAAATTTTTTCATTCGGTTGTTCCCACTAACTGCTTTCACTCAAAAGAATGTGCGATTGGTGCAGTCAACTGAATCTATTGTTATAATTAAATATTTCCCTAAGACATTTAAGTCTCTTTTTATTATCATAATTTGTAACGGGTTCAGTGTGTCCGGCAACTCTTGCGGTTAGATTTGTTTGCCATGGCGTCTATCCTAGGTGAAGAGGCTAGGCAACACACCTTTCGCCTTGCCACAATCAATATCAACGCGATAAGGACACCACACAAACTGACAATGCTACAACGCATGCTTGACGCGGCGGACATCGACGTGGCCCTCTTACAGGAAGTATGTGTCGCTAGTTTCCCTGACTTCTACGGATATACCGCCTACATCTCCCACGCCTCTTCTACCCATTGTGGTGTGGCTGTCCTGCTACGGGACGGCTTGGCGGCTACGGACGTACTGTACTTAGTGCAAGAGTGCAAGAGTGCAAGAGCCATGGCAATCACTGTCAACGGTGTACGACTCATCAATGTATATGCCCCTTCAGGATCAGGGAGACGGAGAGACCGGGCCCGCTTTTTTTCGGAAGATATTACGCGTCTATTTATCGGCCACATAGACGATATGGTGATCGGAGGAGATTTTTACTGTACATTATGTCCGTCTGATCAGCAGCCACATCACGTCCCGTGTGCGGAATTGGAAATGCTAGTGCGTGACCTCCACCTGATCGACACGTGGCGTCACATCCTTGGCCCAGCTCCTGGTTACACCCACTATACAAGTCATTCGTCAAGTCAGTTAGACAGGATTTACGTCACAAGCACCCTTTCGACAGCGATTAGAGGAGCAGAGCTCTGGCCCACTGCATTCACCGACCACACAGCCTATATTTGCACCATTTCCCTCCAACCTGCACGTGTGTGGCGCAGTAGGCCCCCCTGGAAACTGAACGTCGCCCATATGGAAGAGCCGGCATGTAAAGGTGCTATCGAAGAGTCGTGGAACGCGTCCTTACAGCGTCGTGGTCGTTACCGATCGACCCTCAGTTGGTGGATTGAATGTGCGAAGCCTGCTCTTAGGCGCACCTTCATGGCTTACGGCCGGGAAGCGGCGGCGTGGAGGAGGAGCACGGAAAACTTTTATTACACCGTCCTACAGGAATGTCTTGCTATGGAGCCCTCATCTAACAGGCAGATCATAGTCAATCGCGCGAAAACGTAGCTCGTCTCCTTAGCATGCCATCATTTACAGGGCGCTGTTATATGGTCGCGTGTTCCAGACATGATACAATCAGAAAGGCCATTTATGCATCACTTGCTCCTAGAACGCAGGAGGCGCCGTAGGGCACTGGTATCCGACATGATAACGGACGACGGACGACACGTGGTAGAACAAGCAGATATAGCAGAAGCCTTCTATGGGCATTACGCTCAACTTTATTCAGCAGTGCTCCCTGATATGGCGGCGGTAGACACCGTTTCAGCACATGTGCACGGTACAGTTCCACCAGACATGATACCGGCTTTACTGGGAGAAGTGACAGAAGAGGAAGTGCTCGACGCCATTGGTAAAGGTGCTCCTCATAAATCACCAGGAATCGATGGATTACCATTAGAGTTCTATCGAGCCTTTAAACAACTGTTGGTACCGTGTTTGATTGAAATTTCTCAGGAATTGATGTCCCCGACTATAACATTGCCTGCACCGTTCTTGGAAGGTCTGATTGTTCCCATCCATAAGCCGAAGGGACGGAATCATGTCCGCGATTATCGCCTCTTAACGTTATTGAACAGCGACTTCAAGATCTTTTCGAGGCTACTATCAGAACGTATTCGCGGCACACTATTGCACGTCCTGTCCAGCGATCGGACGTCCTTGGGGGGGCCCGCATCTCGTGGTCGTGCGGTAGCGTTCTCGCTTCCCACGCCCGGGTTCCCGGGTTCGATTCCCGGCGGGGTCAGGGATTTTCTCTGCCTCGTGATGGCTGGGTGTTGTGTGATGTCCTTAGGTTAGTTAGGTTTAAGTAGTTCTAAGTTCTAGGGGACTTATGACCACAGCAGTTGAGTCCCATAGTGCTCAGAGCCATTTGAACCATTTGAACCTTGGGGGGACCCAACAACATCAGAACTGCGTTATGTCGTTACAGAGATCTCATCTCCCTTGCACGGGTGAGACGTTTGCCGGCAGCCCTGGCGTCTATCGACTTTAGCCAGGCTTTTGACCGTGTGGGCCACACTTTCCTCACGACCGTTCTACGGCGCATGGAATACCCCGACCCCGTTATCACCGTGTTGACACGCCTTCTGCATGGGGCTACTTCTCGAGTTCTTGTTGATGGAAGACTGACGGCATCCATGCCGATCCCCCGATCAGGGATGTCCATTATCAACATTGTTATTTGCATTGGCCTTAGAACCTTTGTTGTGTGGTCTCCGAGACAGGCTCATTGGGATACAGTTCGGCGGCTCCATCTATCGCTGCACCGCATATGCGGATGATTTGATGATCGTCATACGTGGAGCTGACGATATGGCCGCGGCTTTGGACTGGATTGCAACCTACGGTACAGCTTCTGGTAGCCAAATCAACGTTGACAAGTCTGTCGCCTTGAGCATCGGGATTGGGCTACCGCAGGAACACATTGCCCCCTTACGCTTCAGTGATACTGTCCGCTGCTTGGGCTTAGATTTCATGAACGACATGCGACGCGCGACGACACTCAATTATCGACGCCTTCTTAACCAAATTAGGGCCGGAATTGCAAACCAGCGCTTGCGATCCCTCAACATCGTTCAGCGGGCGTATTATGCCAATGTATATCCTGCGTCCCGCATACCGCATGTCGCCCAAATGCTACCCATTCCGAAACCCTTGGCTCGTAGCATTATGACAGCGCTGGGATACTTCGTCACCGCTGGTATGTTACTGAAGATCAGATACGTATCTCTTACCCTCCCCAAGGAAAAAAGTGGTCTCGGCCTAGTTAACGTCCATGATAGGGCATTGTCCTTTATGTTAGCTCACATTTATGTCTGCTGCGCCGTTGTCCTACGAGCCTCACGAGTCTGCTTCTGACGACGCTACGACCTGCTTCACTAAGAGCGCCGGTGCCACTACAGGACATCCCAGCGCCCCTCTTTTATATAGGACGTTTCTATTTAGAACAAAGTTATTGCAGTGCAGCGCTCACGACACCACAAATGGCCACAACTCGACGCCTATATCATGACATGCTGCAAGGCCGCCCCCTAAATGTGATCGAACTAAAATATCCTGACGTACGGTGGCGCGTGGTGTGGAAGACTGTACACGATGCCATGCTTGATTCCGATGTTGTTTCCCAATGGTACGTAGTCGTTAATGGGAAGCTGGTGACGCAAGGACGTCTCTACAATATCCACATGGCAGAATCTCCCAATTGTGTGGGTTGTAATACAGTAGATTCTGACGAGCACCGCCTCAGCTGTGGAGAGGCGGAACCGGTTTGGCACCTAGTGCGGCAGATGCTGGCTTATCTCTTGCGAGTTAGGCCGGAGCATATATCTGCACGCACGTTATTGTTTCCGGATGAGACATTTTACCCCAAGACTCGAACCAACTCCGTCACCTGAATACGTGGATATGCCGTCCATTTCCTCTGTCGTGACGGACACAAGGATTTCCTTGACTTCTGGCTCTATTTGCAAGAAAGACATCATGCTATTTCCGGACATACCAGATATCAACAATGCTTCGAAAACTACCTATGGAGTGCCTTTCACAGTCCGCCGTGTAGCTGGAATGTTCCAGGCAGTGACAGATGAGGTCACAATTAACTGCAAACGATCATATATTGAACAATCTTTATCAGTGGGTGCAGTTGCTGGGAAGCCTAACTACGAAGTGGTAGCTTTATTTTCATGTTATTTATGTTTACTATCTTCGATGGTGCCCCCACGCTGTTTTAGTTTTCCAGGCTTGATTAACAATGACTGTTCGCACATTGATATCTATATAAAATAAACAAATAAAATAAAATAAAATAAAAATAAAAAGTGCGCAGGAGACCTGCGTTCGAAAAAAAAGTAAGAAGACCCGGGTTTGAGTCCCGACTGGATCGCAAATTTTAATTCATTTCGTCTGCTTCGATGAATCGATTGTTTTCATTCGGTTGCTGCCACAGACTGGTTTCACTCAAAAGAAGGAATGAATAATTCAGCTAATACGTTAAACTACATCCGAATGAATCGACGGTTTTGCACAACCAAATGAATCGTTTTGGAAACACTACGATTTTTTGCGACATCTTGCCAGGGTAGGTCATTGCTGTAAAAGGTGCGGGCCGGTGTGGCCGAGCGGTTGTAGGTGCATCAGTCTGGAACCGCGCGACCGCTACGGTCGCAGGTTCGAATCCTGCCTGGGGCATGGATGTGTGTGATGTCCTTAGGTTAGTTTGGTTTAAGTAGTTCGAAGTTCTAGCGGACTGATGACGTCAGATGTTAAGTCCCATAGTGCTCAGAGCCATTTTTTTTTCCTGTACAAGTCAACGGCCTTGCTGCGGCGGATTCACCGGTTTCCGTCAGATTACCGAAGTTAAGCACTATCGGGCGTGGTCAGTGCTTGGATGGATGACCTTTCGGTTAGGCCGCGCGCTGTTCACACCCTCCCCTTTGCCTTTACGGCAGAGGGGACAGGAGGGGAGGCAGCGTGGAGTCCCTTGCGCCAAATGTCCTGGATTAAATTCATTCTAAGCCTCTCTACAACGTCTCATGAAGTGAGGTCTCGCGACATTGTTGATGGTGATACGTCATTCGAATGGGAAGGTTAAGCTCGGCACCAGGTTTCACCCACTCACCCCTCTCAGTATCTCCAACACGAACGTGAGGCTACACGCCACACACACCTTTCACAGTCACCTCCACTTAACCGACGCACTTACGTACACAGCTCTCATACTTCGAGAAGGAAAGGTGCCTGCGGGCGCAATGGATAGGGAAAAACTTTCCACCTGCGCGGCTGAACCTGCCCTTTGCGAATCTCTCAGCCATTTAAGACAAACGACTTAACTTTATTGCTGTAAGTTTAGTTTTAGTTGTGTGATTACTATTACCATTAGAGGCTGTCATCTAGACATGTCTTTTTTGTCTTATTACAGCAGATCGTAACATCTCATGTTTTGTAGCCATTGTCCAACGGAATTTGTTTAAGAAGCTCCATCTCCTTACCAGACTCACACTGCTCTAACGGAAGCAGCAGTAGATAATGAATCATAGGACGAAAGAAAGATGTTTTAACTGTTGTGGGTGTGACGGATCTACATTGATAATTGCTCCAGTGCATGTAGGTTTCTTGGACGTTCCATACATGTGCTTCCCATTATTTTTAGGAATAGTCAAGTCTGAATAGTTTATTGAGCAACCGCTATTCTATGCCAAAGTCAAAATGATTTTAGGATGTATAGAACTCATTAACGATGCAAAATTATGTGTGTCAACCTCGTTGCCTAAAAATGAAAGAACATCATCAATATACCTCTTATAGTATATTCTTTTCTCGTTCAATGCATCATATTTCTGCAAGAGTTTATTTTCCAGGACCTTAACGAAAATCTCCGCCAAGATGCCAGCCAGGGTACCATCCAATGCCAGCCCATCCTTTTGATCATAAAATTACGATTAAATTCAGAATAAATATATGACAGCGGTACGTCAAGTATTGAGGCTGACATATATAATTTTGCAGCACTAATGCGTACTATGCGTCCTAAAATTGTTTTCACTTTGGAAACAGAACAGGATTGGTCAATAAACTCTTTACACTTGATGTGTACTAAAGAGAATGAAAAGCACATATTTGGCACATGTAAGAAACCTACATGCATTGATGTAACAATTGATGCACATATGAGGAACAACTAATCAATATGTATAATATTCATTGATTCAAATTTTTCAGAAAAAGCGAAAAACTTATATCTGCTAAACTATTCAATGGAACATAATGCATTTATCAAAACTGATTCCGAGTTGGGATATTGAATTCGATCCCACTTTGCAACAGATCAAAATTTGATTAGGATAGCTGTAAAATCAATTCATGTTTCGGAAAAATACGTTTATATCGGTCACCTAGGACAACACATATTTTGATGGGTTTTCAGTATTAAATCTTCATTAACTCACACGATCTTTAATACCTGGAAATAATTATTAACTCACAGTAATTTTCAATTGCTTTACATTAATTTTAAAACTTAGAAAATGTAACATTAATATTTACTTGAAGTACTGATACAGAGCCTTAAATTACATAAAAAATTGTTCGACACAATTATTTGTTACAGGCAGATTTAACTAAATTTTGTCCATTCCAGCTTCTTCTTGTAAACAATCACATTCGATATCTTCTGGAGTGCAGCTGCTACATAGAACATCTTAAGTCCGTAAAAAAATTAAGTTGTTCTTCGTCTTTCCAATGCGTGACAAATCTTAACGTGACCAGTTTCTTCACATCTTCCTCCTTGTGTTCCTTTGCCGTGTTTGACAATGCCAGTATAGGTCTTTCAGTAACGGAGAACATATTATGTCCACATTTTGCTAATGTTGTGAATGATTTAGAAGGGTCATCGAAGTAATAATGAATTGCTGTTTTAAATTTTATATCCTGATCGCTGACACTCTTCAGTTTTGAATTTTTTTAAATTATTCTTTTTACTTCACTGATAACATCCATCTTTTTCCATTCCCTTGAGAGTTCTGTACAGTTCTTAAGATCCCAGTCTTTTCCAGTCACCTGCGTTTCCCCAACTTCATTATGGCTCTGTACATTCAAAATTTCTGGAATTTGGCGCAGTATTCTCTCAACTCGTCCAAAGACCATGTCTGCAGGTAAAAAGGAATGACCTCGAACTGGAAAATATAGATACACACCCATGATATGTAATGAAGAACTGTCCAGTAGACAGATTATATTAGCATGAATCAAATGTTGATTTTTATTCTGGCCACCACACCCACCAACAAAGAGTCTGAGAGATGTGGTAATCCGGTTAAAGGAGGTGCTAGAAAGAAAATCTGTGATGTCTCATGCAATTCCTTGTAGCCCTCTTCCATCTTGCTCTTCATTCCATACATAGAATACAGGGTGTGTGTTTTCTATATTTGTTACACAGAAGCTATAAAATGCAATTTGTCGGGCCTAATATGCCTCTCCGATATTCAGTTTTGGCAGAGGCTGGACATGCTGTAAGTCAAATGCAAAGGTTTTACTTCCATGTGCCGTCTCCTTCATTAATTTACGAAAATCTCGAGCTTTCAGCCTATGAGCATGAAGTTCAATCTCTGACTTGTTCTTTTGATTTGTATCTACAGCACTGTGAATTTCATGCCGCGTTCTGAAGCAATAACTGCATCTATCACTGGCAGGGAAGCGGAAACCTAAATTGAATTTGGAGTTGAAAATTCTGACGAAGAATGGTTTTTTAACTTTGAAGTAACTTGCTGTTGAGTTGTTGTATAATTTTAAAAGCTTTTTTTATATTTAATACTCACGGTAGATACAGACTTTTGCTTTTGTTCCTAGTGTAATGACTTTCTGTAGCTTTCAGTTTTGATAAGAATTCTACTACATGCCTTCCTTTGGTTTCATACTTTACAATCTTATGATCACCCCCATCTTTTATCTGTTAGTCCTCTCCCAGATGCAATTCCTTTCGCAATGCTCTTTAATCTTGTTTGTCCAATATAAAAGAGTTTCCGAAAAAATGCAGCACATACAAGAATTTTCTCACCTCCTGATTTCACCTTCAATTTACAAAAACCCATGTTAGCATGCGATAGTTACTCACTATACTGTAAAATAATAACAGTATTTGTTTAGATTAGCACGTTGGAACATTAACTGCAAGTGTTCCAGAGTCTGTTGGAGCATTTCTTGTTGAGTAACGGTATAAAGCTACATTTCATTAAGAAGAAAAATTAAAATAAAAAATAGTGCGAATCTGTATTAAATTCCGCAAATTACGTGATATTTCACTGCGACAGATGTTGGTTTTACTTTGGCACTTTCTCCGCGAATGCGGCGACTCTTTGGATTACTTAAATCCTGAAGATAAGACATTTTTTTATTTTCGTGTTTTTTATTTGGTGTAGAAAAAACATTTCTTTTGGTTCTATATAGAACGTTTACTGGGATAGAGCAGCAATTAAAACGACCCTCTCTATATTGCCAGGGAGGATCAAAATTCATTAAATGATGATCTTTATCACGATATCTAGGGCAAAAAGAATAAGGAAGTGCTATTTATCGTACCATCATTTACTGATGAATATTGCGGAAACAAATTCTATTTTTCTAATAAGAAATTGTAAACAGAAGATTCAGCTGATTTCAGTTTCCACTTCTCTTTTTGGTCTCTTCTTCATTCTTTTTCTTGTTCCACGATCTTTACGCTCCTCCCCTAAAGTCATACTTTCCTCTACTAAATCCACTGGATGCACTACACACAAAACACAACAGCATACTGCAGCTATGCAGTGATTTTGATAAAACGATGTCAAACAATACCAGAAGGCAATAATGCCGACTAAATCTTTGAACAGTCGCAGGCATTGACAAAAGTTAAACCCGACAGTACTGCCAAAGTAGATTAAACAAAAGCAACCTGATACGTAAGTGGTGGACATTATACATTCTGACTCATTCTGTTGTGGACAATATACAATTTGTTTTAACCGCTCATTTTCAAAATACTTTTTCGGTGCTACAGTATACAGATAGACGCAGTCTGATTGGTGGGTCATGTAGAGCACATAAAACATCACTGAAAATGATATAAAACTCAATTTTGTCCATGCGGTTTGACTGGTTGCTCGTCATATGTCGCACCCTCAATGATATTAAACATCTTTCTTTTGTTCTATGGTTCATCGTCTACTGCGGCTTACGTCAACACAGTGCACTTTTATACCAGAATGGCCATCCTTAAGAAAATCAATGGCTACAAAACATCCAGCTGCGAGCTGCTATAATAAGAGTAAAAAGAGAAAAAAAGACGTATCTTGATAACAAGACCTCCCCTGATGGAAATAGTATTAGTACAACAAAAACTAAATTTACAGCAATGACCTACAACGGTATGGTGTCGCAAAAGTCGAACAGTGTTTTCCGCAAGACGGACGTTAGCATTGGTCTTCAGACAATTAATTCGTCGAGGACATACTAACAATATGGAACAGGCCCAAAGCTTAATAAATTTATCATATCTGATGCCTACAAGTTCACCTGCACTGGCCGCTACTTTTACTACATCGGTTAGACGGGACGCTCTCATGTTGAAAAGCACCTTCTCGCTATATTTTGTAGTAATCTCAGGATTGATCTCCAAAGTACAAGAAAAGAAAAAAAACACGTAAAGTTATCATATAGATATATGTTCTTCATGTAGGTCATCTGCAGTACAGATATTGTGGTACAATCTGTTATTTGGTTTCCCTACAATACATTGGAAAAATTACACCCAAAATGAGTTTATTGGTGTTTGGATTATTTTGCGTTTTATTAATGTTACTTATTTTACTATTACTACTTATTTATTAATGTCTGCTGTCAACACTGCTATGTAAATTACGTTTATCATTTGTTTACTGGGTATTTGTAATTGGTTTTCTTTTTTTTAAAAAAGTCCCTGATTGTTGGTTGTGAGAATATGTTACTGTAAATTCGTGTGCGTGGTAGGTGTATGTAATTTGTTTTTTGCTGTTTGTACGTCTTCAACGCTCTATGTAACTCTACTCACTATATCACTGTTTGCGAAACATTCAACTGGCGACATCTTGATTTATCTGTTATGGACTCGTATTTCGAATTTTGTTTTGACAGTGGGCTGTGCGGCGCGAGCGCGCGCGCGCGCTCCTGTGTGTGTGTGTGTGTGTGTGTGTGTGTGTGTGTGTGTGTGTGTGTGTGTCTATGTGCGTGTGTGTGTGTGTGTGTGTGTGTGTGTGTGTGTGCGCGCGTGTGTTCGCAAGGTATCCACGCTTCCTTGCGTCAATATTCTTGCTCAAGTAGTAAGTGGGTCTTTCTTAAACAAAGAGAGAGAGAGAGAGAGAGAGAGAGAGAGATGAATATAAAAATTCCGAGTTGAACTTATCAGTGTTCGCGTCAACCACGCCGGCCAATGGATTAAAGTGTTGATCAAGTGAGTATATTATCCGAATAGCGTATGAGAATATTTCGATGTTCTTGATCCGTGTTGAGATTAGACGTGAGTAATCTGTAGGGTGAAGGTGTTGACTGCCACTGGTTTGCAAAACAATATATTGTTATTCGCAGAACAAAACTGTCTACTATATCGATAGTACAAGTGTGGTGTGTCAATTGTCACCTTATGGTGTCCATGTGTCCTATCGGACGTCGAAATTTGTATATGTCTCCCCGATATAAATGCACTTGCGGTCTCTACTGTGAGCTGATAAATGCTTGATGTATTGTGTTTGTGATGGTTTTAGCTGTCCTCAGTTTCTTTGATACTGAGTTATTCGTTCATAAGAAACCAGAAGGGTGAAGCGAGGAGCAGAGAAAGATTTTAGTTAAGACATAAAAGAACTGCAGACATTGGCTGTGACCGGACATCGACTGAAAATTACTCCCAGGCCCGGATTCGAACCGCGTTCTCCTCCTTGTGCTCTGACCACTAAGCTTGTCCAAAAGAACACACGCCACATACGTAATTAAGGCGATGACGGCCAATTACCCCTTCACTGCGGATGTACATCAGACTCAAACTCTTACGGGAATTGGCGAGATGCCGCGAGTAAAGAGGGCAATGAGGAGGAGCAGTATATCAGTAGTGGGTGAAATAAGTTGAGAATTGGGTCATTTGCCAGGACCACTGTGTCCGAACGGCTTCCTGGTTGTCCACCTCCTTAGCTGAGTGGTCAGCGTGTCGGATTGCTATGCAGAGGATCCGGGTTCGATTCCCGGTCCGGTCGGCGATTTTCTCTGCCTGAGGACTAGCTGTAGTGTTTTTCTCATCATCACCCAGCACGGCAGCTCAATGTGTTCGTTCAGAGCGTTTGCTATCCTTTGTAACAAAAAAAAAAAAAAAAAAGACGAGAAACGTGAAGGTGTGCCATGTGACGTCCACACAGACCAGATGACGAGAATAGAGACCAAAACAAAAAAAAATGGTTAGAGCATCTGCCTAGTAAGCAGGAGACGCGGTTTACATCCTGGTCTTGCATAAATTTTCAGTTTTCCCGATTGATTTCAATCAATGAGCGCTCGCATTCAATCTCTGTAATTCCTTTGTGTCTTAATTCATAATGGCTGCTGGATGAAAATTGTGTCTGTAACCATTTTATTGCTAAACATAAACTAAGGAGTCTCATTGGTTTGTGGATATTGCCATACTCACGTATGAATGAAGCTTATGTCTTTCATACTAAAAATTTCTGATGTACTGGGAACCAGTAACAGGGACAAAACCTCTGTAGTCTATCAGTTAGTTGTTTTATACAAAGTTGAAATCTCAGTTGCCATAGACTGGGCAGCACGTTTCTGCACTAGTGTCGCATGGCATTCTAGTGGCAGTGTTTCGCTGAGGCTAGGAACTGCTTCGAAAGAGTTATTTCTCTCTGTTAAGTCGGTATTTCCTTCAATTACCCCTATTATACACAAGCACTGGAATATGACCACCCAAGAATATTGACAGTATTGCAGTTCCTTCCGTGACGGATTTTACTCTGCGCGTAATATCATTGATAATTATTTTGTTGGCCGGCCTGTGTGGCCGAGCGGTTCTAGGCGCTTCAGTCTGGAACCGCGCGACCGCTACGGTTGCAGGTTCGAATCCTGCTGCAGTCATGGATGTGTGTGATGTCCTTAGGTTAGTTAGGTTTATGTAGTACTAAGTTCTAGGGGACTGATGACCTCCGATGTTAAGTCCCATAGTGCTCAGAGCCATTTGAACCATTATTTTGTTCTAAAGACTTAATACTGACGGTAACTGATGAAATCGTTAACATCGCAGCATGCCACATAGGCCTGTAACCTACACGCCGTCATCTTAAATATCCTAGATGTTTTCGAAATGAGTTGCACACAGTAATGTTAGGAATTCCTTGGACCGATGAAGTAAGAAATGGAGGAATACTTGGACAGAGACCATCATATATGGAACAAACAAACATCAGAAATGATGTACTTAGGTCACGTAAACAAACACATTCATAAAGCCAAGATCCATTGAACATCAGTGTGGTTTACTAGGTACTGTCGAATACAAGTTTGCATGCCCACGAATTCGGCGAACGATTTAAGACGTTGGACTTGTATTCGGGATTGGCGGGATTCAAACCAGCGTCCTATTATCTCGATTTATATTGCCTTAGTTTCACTAGCGTAATATTCGGATGAATATTAATGACAAATCCTCAGAATTCTATGGCGGATTTCCACCTTATCTTTGACCTATTGAGTTGGTGCTCCATTTCAGTCACAGATACGACTACGATAATTTAAACTCTCGTGTTTCTTGGTGACATGTATGTCATCCAGCAAATTATACAATATTCGGGAGAACTCACTTTCTTGACACAGGTATCACAACTTGTTTCTTTCTGCGACACGAGTTTCGCGTTATTAGCTCATTGTGTAACACGATTGACGAAGATGTTGTTATGCATACTGGCAGAAACATAAACAAAGTAAAGAATTTACAATTGTCAAAGAAATTAACTGCTAATCTTTACATATAAAAGGGATTGTCCTGACTGACTGATGAACTGCATCATCATTGGCCAGCCCAGGCCGCTAAGAATAGAAAACTGAAATTTGGACAGGGTGTAAATCTTATACTGTAGGCGTCGTTTAAGAAGGGATTTTTCGATATTCCATCTCTAAGGGGGTGAAATAGGAGATGAAAGGTTTTTGAAACCATGTCGTTATTGATATAATTTTGAAGTTAGAACTATGAAAATTGGTATTTGGTTTGTCAGTCAGAAATAAAAAAAAAAGATAATCCAGCATTTTTAGGAATCAATACCCCTTGGGGACGAAACAGTGGATGAAAGATCTTTTTAAAAAATGAATTGTTATTAAAAATATACTGAAGTATTTTAGTAGCTACGTCTACGAATATTGGAATTTGACTTCTTGATTAAAAAAATACGTGTTTCAGTGTTATTGGAAAGTCAGCCCGGAAGGGGATGAAACACGTTTTGAAAAGATATATGACAAATTTCAATGTGGAAGCATTTTTGAACCTAAATATATGAAAATTGATATTTGGCTCCTACATTAGAAATTAAAATATTATGTTTCACTGTTCTGAAAATTTCAACCCTAAGGTGGTGAAATAGGGGATGAAAGTTTTTATGGAAATAACTTATTTCATTATTTTTGAAAATTTGTACTGGGTTTCTTAGTTAGAGATAAATAAATATGTGTTTCACTGTTTTTGGAAATTCAGCACCTAAGGGAGTGAAATAGGTCTTGGAAAGTGTCATGAGAAATTTCATTGTGTAATCATTTTTAAAATGAAACCTATGAAAACTGATATTTGACACCTCGGTTATAAATTTTAAAAAATCGTCTCTCACTGTTTGGGAAAAGTTCAACTCCTCATGTGTGGGAATAGGGTCACCTGATTCATTGAATCATCATCACATAGCGCAAAGGGCTAAGGATAGAAACTTAAAATTTGGAAAGTGTGTTGATCTTATCCTGTAGGCATTGTTAACTGGGCTCCTGAGAGGATGAAACAGGGGATGAAAGGTATTTGCAAATATGATGCTATTATGCCAATTTTGAAGGTATAACAACCAAAATACCTCTGTCAGAAATTTAAAAAATTGTGTGTGTCAGCATTTTTGCAAATTCAACCACAAATTGGGTATAATACTGGGCGAAATATTTTTCGTGTCTTGAAAATAAATCATTATCAGAGAACAACTAAAGCAATTTTAAAGCTACATCTAGAAAGATCGTAATTCGATTTTTCAGTTGGAAATATAAAGAATATGCGTTTCAGTGTTTCTGAAAATTCAATCCCTAAGGGACTGAAATATGGCTGAAAATTTTTAAAAAATATTTTGCTACATTAAAACATTTTTAAAGCCAAATATATGAAAATCTGCATTTCACTCTTGGTTGGCAATAAAGAAATGTACTAGGGGATCAAAGTTTCTTTTGCAATATCACCACAAGAACTCAAAAGGTAGGGTTAACAAAAACCTCCGACCCCCAGATACCAGAATCGTTTCCTGGATAAAGTTCATTAGCAAAAGACCATGCTCCTATGGCCTTAATTAGCGTGAATAGTTTAGTATATATTGCAATTTGTGAACAATATGAAGAGCTTATTAATGGAAAAAATTAAACAAAAAAGATCTGTGCAGACCATACGGTCTACGCGAGCGAAGCAGCTGGGCTGGGATAGTACAAAATATACAAACTAGTATAGTCACAATATAACAAAAAATGGATTGGGTACGCAGTACGTTCTACAGTAACAAGGTAGCAAGTAGTGGATTGTTCCTGAAGGGTGTCTCTGCAGTCAGTAGAGTGTTTCTTCTGGTGGCTCTGTTTCCTTTACATTTATACCGGTGTGTGCAATGATGTGTAAGTGACATTCAAAAACAAGCGATTCCTAGGCTGTAAAACGGAAACCGCTGAAGGGATCGCAATGCCATACCCTACAGAAGAAGATGTAGTCCGTGTAATAGCGCTGATGAGCAACTTCGCTGCTAGATGGACATGGGCGCACACCCACATGACGTCAGAGCGAGCACGTAGACGCGCCAACCGTCCACTGTATTCAGTCGTGCTGGAAACAGTAGTGGGGTAAGATCAGCTGACAGGACTTTTCCTATAAAAGAACCTCTCACTGAAAACGTCCTGGAGCTATGACTTTTCGGCAACAACGTATTGCATCCAATTAGACAATGATTACTTTTACTAAATCTGACATTCTCTAGGTTAAATAGTTCAACTAAAAAGTTCAATTAGAATATTATAGTGTAACAGGAAATGCTGCAAAGTGGTTCAAATCTTGTATCTCTGGCAGGAAACAAAGGGTGTTATTAGGAAAGAGACATGTATCAAGCTATCAGGCATCATCCATCTGGGAACTAATTACATGTGGGGTCCCACAAGGTTCCATTTTAGGGCCCTTACTTTTTCTTGTGTATATCAATGACCTTTCATCAGTAACATTACCAGAAGCCAAGTTCGTTTTGTTTGCCGATGATACAAATATTGCAATAAATAGCGAATCAAGTATAGGCCTAGAAAGGTCAGCTAATAAAATAATTGTGGACATTAATCCCTGGTTCCTAGCAAATTCTTTGTCACTAAACTTTGAAAAAACACACTACATGCAGTTCAGCACTTGTAAGGCGTGTCCCACGAGTATATGCCTAACATACGATGACAAGCAGATAGAAGAAGTGGACAGTGTTAAATTCTTGGGATTACAGCTTGAAAATAAATTCAACTGTGAGGAGCACACCACAGAACTTCTGAATCGTCTTAACAAATCTCCATTTGCAATGCGAATTGTGTCAGACATAGGGGATATAAAAATGAAAAAGCTGGCATACTATGCTTACTTTCATTCCATAACATCATATGGGATTATATTTTGGGGCAATTCATCAAACCAAGCTAAAGTTTTCCAGGCACAAAAACGTGCAGTAGGAGTTATATGTAGTGTGAACTCAAGAACATCTTGCAGAAGCCCGTTATTTTAAATTCAGTGCATTAGTATTTGTAAAATGATTCTTTCATATAGCGTTCATTAAAAAATGACGACCATGCCACTTGGGACGTGTGGAATGGTAAATTATCTTATTTGTTTGAGTTGTAAATATTTGTCATGTATTGTTGTTTTTCTGGCATGTTCTACATCCTGGAGGACCTCCTCACTGGGGATCAGTTGGAATGAAAGTAAATCTAATCTAATCTAATCTGAACTCCAAAGGTCCTTGGGTTATTAGCCTACCTGATCTTACCCCAGTTTCCCCTTCATTTGTTCAGACTCTTCAGAGTAATCGGTAACGTCTGTGGTTTCGAACACGCCAATAACGAGTATCGTCTATTTAATATGACAACGAAATAACTACATGATAAGAATAAATGTGTAAATACTTCGCACGGAATGTCGATATAATGTCGACATGAATTCGGTCGGAAACGGCGTCCTAGGATCGTATTTCTCGAAGAGAATAATTAAAGTAGAGCAAGAACGACTCTAGCGACCCCAGGCACAAAATAACGGCCGTAGGCTGAGCGCTGTGCGACGATGCGACACTGCAGTTTTCCGGACGATGGTTCCGTATAATGGGCGGGTCGGCGTAAAACCAACAGACTGCCAGGCGAGCAATCGATTACGTGTTTTTGCCCTCATTGTCTGCGACCCTCCATCAACCAGAGAGGCCAAAGGGGTTTTTAAAACAATCGCCCCGGCGCAGCAAAGAAAGCCAGATACCGGTTTAATGACCTCACTTAACCAGACTGGATGCCACACCAAGTTTCCTGCCCTCCTACAGCTACAAGTATGTCTACATACACAGTCCACAACCCACCGTATGGTGCATGGCGGAGGGTACATTGCGCCACTACTAGTCGTTTCCTGCTCTCTGCCCCTCGCAAATAGATATAGGAAAGAATGAATATGAAATGTTTTTTATTCCGGGCCTTGATCAAAATGTCAATTCTTTTGACGATGACCGGTGTCAGTCCGTAATGACCATCCTCAGATCTATAATATACAAATATATACACCTAGTGATCAGTGTGTGTTTCAACACAATACAGCAGTACATATCACAATGTATTATCATACAACCAGGGAAATGTACAGATAAAATACGGTAAAACATACCTTTTTTACAACATGTCCTAAAGTGATCAGGCCATAATGACATCGTCAAAACTTACAAATATAGTCAGCAAAGCATCGTCACATAGATCTAAAATAAGGTGTAGAATAGGCCACATCGTCCACATAGTCATTACAGCAACTGGCTACTGAAGTACAGTAGCTACCAGAAATTTGTTTACCTACATCCTACCTAGATGTCGCTACTGTGAGCTTAGATGTAGTCATCATTTACGCAAAAAACATAATCTGATAAAAATACATTAGGTAAAATACATGTAGTAAACTTTTAAATATTGATAACTGTCATAGAAACCAACTGTGATACAGTAAATAATAATATGGGTCATTGTATTCGTCTTCTACTCTATCACAATTGGTTTCTATGATAGTTATCAATATTTAAAAGTTTGCTACATGTATTTTACCTAATGTGTTTTTATCAGATTATGTTTTTTGCGCAAATGATGACTACATCTAAGTACACAGTAGCGACATCTAGGTAGGATGTAGGCAAACAGATTTCTGGTAGCTACTGTACTTCACTAGCCAGTTGCTGTAATGACTATGTGGACGATGTGGCCTATTCTACACCTTATTTTAGATCTATGTGACGATGCTTTGCTGACTATATTTATAAGTTTTGACGATGCCATTATGGCCTTATCACTTTAGGACATGGTGCAAAAAAGATACGTTTTACCGTGTTTTATCTGTACATTTCCCTGGTTGTATGATAATATATTGTGATATGTATTGCTGTATTCTGTTGAAAGATACACTGATCACTAGGTGTATATATTTGTATATTGTAGATCTGAGGATGGTCATTACGGACTGAAACCGTTCATCGTGAAAAGAACTGATATTATGATCAAGGACTGGAATAAAAAACATTTGACAGTATTTGATGACTGTTCATATACGCGACTATGTCGCAGCTGGTGCAAGAATGACTATCTAGAGGGTGATTCAAGAGGATATGCAAATATTTTAACATGTTATTCTACAAGTAAAACCAAAGAAAAAAGTTCATATAAACGTAGGTCCTAAAATATTTAGTTACGAAGTTACGGCTAATAAAAGATTTGGCTTGAAGTTAGCAACTTGACTAATATGAAGGCATTGCAAAACCGTACGAGGTTAAAGTAAAGCGCGATTTCCATTTATTTTGTTGTTATTGATCTGGTGAATCTAATAAAACACGTCCCAGACGCTCGTACTGATTATGATTCTGGCTAGAGAACCTGTCTCCCGTAACTTGGAACGAGTTGGATGACGTACGCGATATTCGCTAAGTGCAGCCGTAGCATTACCATCACATTTTCTATAAATAAACACCATATCGGCGTATTCCTCTGTCGTAAATTTTAAAGGCATCCCTATTCCATAAATAATCTACGAACTACAACAGTTACTCTGTGGTTTCAATTAAATACACTGTTGTTTTCGTGTTCTTTCACTGAATAATACAGGAAACTAACTCGTTTCAAGGTTAGGAAACGACTGAAACAACTCACTAACGGTTGCCAACAATGACATAAACATTTCTACATTCTTAATGGAAAGTAAACAAGTTTACTTTTATAATAATCTTTGCTTCTCTTGATTTTCTGGAAAACTACTGCAGATACACGCCTGGGACATGTTTTATTAGATTCACCAGATCAATAACAACAAAATAAATGAAAATCGTGCTTTACTTTAAGCCCGTACAGTTTTGCGATGGCTTCATATTAGCGGAGTTGCTAAATTTCAGGCAAATTCTTTTATTGGCCATAACTCTGTAACTAAACATTTGCGGACCTATGTTTATATTAACTTTTTTCTTTAGTTTTACTTGTAGAATAACATATTAAAATATTTGCATATCTTCGTGAATCACCCCGTACGAGCCCTCTCTTATCTTCGTGATCCTTGCGCGAACTATTGACAGTATTTGATCACTGTTCATATACGCGACTTTCTGTTCTTGAGAGGACTCCCATCACGAGCGAGTAATCGTATGACAATGAAACTTTGTGCGGAAGAGAAATAACCAATAAACCATTGAAAAAACGCTCTTTAATTTCCGCATTAGAGGATAATATTTGTTAAGTGCTTACACTGTTTATGTTCTAGGTTACCAATGCTGCTCTATTTGATGACCATCTGCATCTACGACAGACAGCGTTAGAGATTGCTCTACTGCTGCTCGAAACAACGGTGGACCGTGGAATGTTCAACTGTCTTGGCACAATGAGTCCAGCATTCTCAGCCATGGTAACCGTTACTTCTTGAACAATCTGTGGCGCATTTGATTGTCGATCTCTGCCACAAGCAGTCCTAATCGCCAGTTAACTGGAACTTCCGAATCTTGTTCTTCAATCCCGGAAAGAGAACCTCTCCGCACTCCATTAGTGTGTCGATGTTCGCAGAAAGTAGTAGCGTTGTTGCTGGTGGTCAGAGCGGCGGAATATCGCGCCAAGGGGTCCGGTTTCGATTCCTGGCTGGGGCAGGATATTTTCTCCGCTCAGGGACTTGGTGTTGTGTTGTCCCCACCATCATTTCATCCCCATCTCCGACGCGCAAGTCACCCAATGTGGCGTCGAACGCAATAAGTACTTGCCCTCGGCGGCCGAACTTCCCCGAATGGGGGACTCCCAGCCCACAATGCCGTACGCTCATTTCCATTTTTTCCACGAGTAAAGCCCTGCTCACCTTCTCCAAACCCTTGTTGACTGTCTGCAACGGTAATTCACATTCATGCTTGTCTTTCAACCCTACGTCGCCGTAGCAGTACTGGGGTCTAACGTCAAGTTATAACACTAATTGCACACCAACGTTCCCGATAACAAAATTATTGCAGGTGATAATTCCTAATGCATCCTTCAAGGCACCATGCTAAGATCTGTTCAAATAGTTTCAGTACTCGGTAAAAATGAAAAACAACAATATTTAAAAAGAATTGAACTCTGGGTGGAATATGGAACGTCCTTATGCGAAATTTACGCTGTAACATCACACATAATCATGAAAAAACCAAACGTATCTATTGATATAGAAGTATGTTGCAGAAGAAAAAGTGTTTCCTATAGTCAAATAAAAAAAACCTAAGAAAAATGTAATGAAATGTGTTGTGTGGCATCTTGCCAAGTGTGGTGTTGAACATGGACACGCTGATGCTCGGAAGCTTTTGAGATGTAGAGATTCGAGAAGAATGGGTAGTACGTGTGATATGGGTAGGTAAAGTAAGGAACTTTGCGCTACACAAGCTGAATGAGAAAATACAAGTAGAGGAAACAGTTAACAGAACGAAAAAGAACTGCTTAAGACACGAGATGACAAGAGACTATATCGTAGAAAATGCGCTACAAGAAACTGTGAAGGGGAAGAGGGCCAAAGTATACCAGCCAACTGCCAACACCGAGATAGATGCCTCAAACGGAGCTCCGGGTTCGATTCTCGGCGGGGTCAGCGATTTTCACCTGCCTCGAGATGACTGGATGTTTATGCTGTCTTCATCATTTCATCCTCATTCATGAAAGTGGCGAGATTGGGCTAAGCAAAGGTTGGGAATTTGTACGAGCGCTGATAACCGCGCAGTTGAGCGCCCCCCCCCCCCCAAACCAAACATCATCATCATCATCATCAAACGGAGGTACGAAAAGGGTGGTGGAAAACCAGGATCGGTGGGGAATGCTGAACTTACAACGATGGACCTCCCTAATGGCCAGATCACATCACTCTCAATATCATCATCATTACTTACATACATGCACTATCTGATCGAAAATATCTGGACACCGCTACGTAACGTGGAATTGACCACTATATCGCGTGAGAGGCGGACTCGACATTATAAAAATAGGTGGGGTGTACTGTATTGTCAGTAGAGGAGGAGAAACAACAGCGTGGCGCAGTATAAGAGCACAGTGACTTCTGTCGTGGACTCGTTACTGGATGTCGCCCGACACGAGAAACTCCCCATTGCAACCCCACTCAGATTTATTGGTAAAATGGTCCAGTGGGTACCTTGTCAAAAACTGAACACAGATCAAGCATAAAACCAGGAAGAAGGTGGACTGAACTGTGAAAAAAGAAGCAAAATAGAAGCAGTGAAGGGTCCAAGAAAAAGACGTGCGACATCGAGCGACTTGCTAAAACCACGGCGTCGTGGTTATGTGGACACGCTGTTGGACTACCAAGCAGAAGATTCGTATACAAATGTCTCTTGCGCCCCTTTTTTTCTATAAAATTATAAACCGTCCATTTGGTCACTGACGTGTCTGTTCTCCTTCCGTAGTCTTAGCAACTGCCATACTGCACACTGCTTATAGAACATGAGTCATGTGGTAAGAGTACATTACCGTCGCGAGTAAAAATGATGAATAGAGAGAACAGGCGAGACGCAGCATAGAGCTCTCACAAAAATTAAAACAACAAATAAAATGCTGTGAACTGTGTTACAACCAATGAATTCAAGAGTCAAAATTTCCAAAACGGAACACAAGAGTCATAACATGTGGCACTTGCGTAGAAGAAATAGGAAGTGCGTAGGTCTGGAGTTCCCTTCGTTACACCTTGCTGTAGCAAACGGACGCTACACCACTACACAGACATAAACTGCAGTATAGCGAGCAGACACATCAGTGACCGGATTGACAATTCATGGTTTTGTAGGGAAAAGAAAAATTAGGAATGGAGATAGATTTGAACGCGTAACCCCATAACTACAACGCCTTGGCTACTTAAATTCGGTCGATGTTGCACATCTTGTGCTTCGATCGCTTACTATTTCTATTTTGCTTCTTTTTTCACAGTTCAGTACACCTTGTCCTTGTTTTCATGCTTGATTTGTGTTCACTTTTTGACGCGCTATCCACTGAGCCATCTTACCATTAAATCTAACGGACATTCAATGGGCAGTTTACCTAGAGAGCAAAAAAACCATCACAGTCATTTCAACTCTTCTAAATATACCAAGATGTTCAAATGTGTGTGAATTCCTAAGGGATCAAACTCCTGAGGTCATCGGTCCCTAGACTTACATACTACTTAAACTAAGTTATGCTAAGAACAACACACACAAGCATGCCCGAGGGAGGACTCGAACCTCCGGCAGGTCTAAAGATACCTTCACACCGGAAACCAACTCCAACAAACTCGGTTAACAATTGTTTTCCACTCTAAGTTTTACTTAGTTTTCAACTGTTCTCAACAGTCGCTTGAAATTGTAAGTTTTAAAAGCTAGTTTAGGGACTTTTTCTCTCGAGTTTGTAGTTTATTGTGAGAGAGGAAAAACACGACAGAGTTGGATGACTGACGCACGCGCATTTGCGTAGCGTCTGCTTTGTTTCTTTATTGTGTTTGTACAATGGCGACTCCAGAGGTTTACTTTTACAAACCCCTCTCCGATAAAATTCTTGAAACATTGCCTGTCTTCGATATAGAGCTCCACCAATACAGAATTCTCTTTGTAACAAAAACTTTCCGGATCACTTGCGCCTTTTTCTGCTCGATTTTCGCGACAAACAATTACACCAAGAATTATACGAGGGTCGTCCAAAAAGCAAGTTCCGTTTCTATTTCTATCCACGGCAGCGCTACGTTCGCAGTTCCGAGCATGTGCGGCAGATACTCTGACTCATGTACGCCATTTTCAGATCGCTGCTGCCGACGTGTGCTTTGTAGAGCTTCTTTATAATGTCAGCCGTAATTGAAAATGCCGCCGCGTGTGGAATCTGATCTGTGATTCGTTTTCTAAATGCAACGAAAGTTAAACCAAAGGAAATTCATCGGCAAATCTGTGAGGTTTATGGACAAAATGCTGTGAGTGATTCAATGGTTAGAAGATGGGTCAGACTGTTCAATGAAGGACGCGATGAAGTGCACGATGAAGAACGAAGTGGACGCCCATCTGTGGTTACTGATGAACTGGTTCACACAATTGAAGAGAAGATTAAGCGCAACCGTAAGTTTACAGCTAGTGCCCTTGCTATGGAAGTTCCGCAAACCTCACGATCACTAATTCATGAAATTGTTAATGAAAAACTGAAATTTCGAAAAGTTTTGTGACGTAGGGTACCCAAAATTCTTAATGGCTCTGAGCACTATGGGACTCAACTGCTGAGGTCATTAGTCCCCTAGAACTTAGAATTAGTTAAACCTAACTAACCTAAGGACATCACACACATCCATGCCCGAGGGAGGATTCGAACCTGCGACGGTAGCGGTCTCGCGGTTCCAGACTTTAGCGCCAGAACCGCGCGGCCACTTCGGCCGGCCCCAAAATTCTTACTGAACAACACAAAAAAGAACGGATGCGCAGTGGACCTTAGTTTTTTGACATGCTACAATGAAGAAGGCGATGGTTTTCTTTCACGAATAGTCACGGGGAATGAAACTTAGGTATCGTACGACACCCCTGAAACAAAACGGCAATCAATGGAATGGAGGCACACTTCATCCCCAACGAAGGTTAAGCCTAAGCAAATCTTGACTCCTCAAAAAGTCATGTGCTCCGTTTTATGGGACATAAAGGGAATTCTCCTGATTGATTTCTTACCACGAGGCCAAACAATCAATGCACATGGTTACTGCGAGACCATTACGAAACTGCGCCGCGCAATACAGAACAAGCGCCGAGGATTACTGTCAAAACTAGTTGTTTATTTCCACGATAATGCCCGACCACATACAGTGAATGTGACCAAACAACTCTTATTGGCCGGCCGCGGTGGTCTAGCGGTTCAGGCGCTCAGTCCGGAACCACGCGACTACTACGGTCGCAGGTTCGAATCCTGCCTCGGGCGTGGATGTGTGTGATGTCCTTAGGTTAGTTAGGTTTAAGTAGTTCTAAGTTCTAGGGGACTGATGACCACAGATGTTAAGTCCCATAGTGCTCAGAGCCAGCCAACTCTTATTGAAATTTCACCGGGGCTCGTTTGATCATCCTCCGTACAGCCCGGACCTCGCTCCTAGCTACTTTGATCTCTTCTTACACCTAAAACCTGTCCTTGGTGGTCAACACTTCAACGATGATGACGAGCTGAAAGAACATGTTACCAGATGGTTTAATACACAGGCGGCGACCTTCTATGAAGAAGGCATACAAAAACTTAAACCACGCTACGACAAGTGCCTACAAAATTTCGGAAGCTATGTAGAAAAGTAGTTTAACAGTTGTAGATTTTTGTACAGTAAATATTTTTTCTGTGTCTGTATACGTTTGTTTTATATAACCAAACGGAACTTACTTTGTGGGCACACCTCGTAGCACACAGCGCTAATGCATCTTCAGAGTCAGAATCCATTTTTTCTGTAAAAAGGGAGAAAAAATCCGAATGTGTGTGTTTACAAGTTTTTGAAACTACTGTCAACATTTTGCAGTAGTTTTTGTTCGTTGGAGTTGGTTTTTCAGTGTGAAAGTGCCTTAAATCCGCCCAGGTCGGCTGTCGGTGGTGTGAACTGTCAAACCACAGTAAAAACGAGGCCAGGCACGTCTCATGTACTGGCGGCCAGGGACCGGCGAGCACTGCGGAGGGCGGACGTAAGAAAATCACATGAAATCAGCAGAAGGAATTTCTCGTAAGTTCCAAAGTACTACGGAGCAGTCGAGCTGGCAGAATAAATGTGTGCAGAAAGTTAAAAAGAATTAAGCACAGTGATCGAGGAACTCTTCAAAAGCCGCACATTTCTGCAGTGATTGCTAAGCGAAACACGAAGTGGTGTGCACGGCGACGCCGGTGGACAGTGGGTGACTGGGGAAGAGTGATTTGGACTGATGAATCACGCTATCTTCTTCTTCTTCTTGGTTGGTTCTACAGTCCTTGAAGAACCTTGGTCTCCTGTATCACCTGTCTCCTTTCTTCTCTGTCCATCACCTTCCTTCTCCAATTTCTTATTCCCGCCGCCTTTAGATCTTCTTCCATATCGTGCAGCCACCTTTACCTAGGTCTACCTCTTCTCCTTCTCCCGTCAGGTTTTCGCATAAAAACTTTCTTGACACTCCGAATTTCTGGCATTCCCTGCTTAATTTTAACAACAACATGCGTCTGCCCAAAAAGTGTTTGTAGTTCTACATTTGATCTTACTCTCCAGCCATCTTCCTGTCTCACTGCTCCAAAAATCCTTCTCGGTATCTTTCTTTCCCATCTCAATAACCAGTTCTCCTCCTTTAATGTCACTACACAGCCTTCTGATCCATATATTACTATAGGTCTCAATATGGTCGTGTATATTTTGATTTTTGTATTCCTACTAACATTCCTGGAATTAAATACGTTATGTAAGACAAAATAGCAACGATTTCCACTCTCTATCCTTTCTTGAATCTCTACTGCTACTTTATTGTCCTCCGTTATTACAGAACCTAAATATTTAAATGTTTTCACTCTTTCATATTCTTTCCCGTTCACTACTATTGAATTCTTTTGTTCGTTTATATTGGGCTCCCCCATCAACATATACTTTGTTTTGTTTATGTTTACTTCTAAACCAACTTATCTTGCTGCTTCCTCTAACACATCGTAGTTCCCCTTTAGTGTCCTTACATTCCTTGCCACTAATGCTACGTCATCCGCATATGCTACCACTTGAACTTGACGATAAAGTATTGTTCCTCCTGGGTTTATCGGCATTTGCCGCATCACCTTTTCTAAAACTAAATTAAATAACATTGTAGAGATCACATCTCCCTCTCGTAGCCCCCTCTGTACTTGGAATTCACCAGACAGTTCTTGCTCTATTCATACTTTACACACTGTTGCTTTCATTGTCATTTCCGTTAAACTGACCAGTTTTAGTCGGATTCTAAATTCTTTCATGATCCGTATAATATTCTTCCTCCGTACGCTGTCGTACGCTTGCTTAAAATCAATCTACAACTGATGTAACTGCATGTCATCCTCATAAAACGTCTCTAGCACTTGTCTTAATAAAAATATCTGATCCATCGTGGGTCTGTTCCTCCTAAAACCAGCCTGATAGTCCCCCAATCTCCCTTCTATCATCCCTTCAAGTCTGGAGGCTAAAATGTTACTAAATATCTTATACGTTACGTGTAAGAGACTGATTCCACGATAATTACAACAATGAATCACGCCATACCCTATCACAATCCGATGGAAGGGTTTGGTTGGACGAATGTCTCGAGAACGTTACCTGCCATCATGTGTATAGACAACAGTGAAGTACGGAGGAAGTGGTGTTGCGGTATGGAGGTGTGCTTTTCGTAGAGTGTGATCCCCTTATTACGCTTAATAAACCGCTAAATGCGGAAGGATATGAATACTTTTTACACAGTTGTGTACTGCGTAGAGCAGCGGATCTCAATCTGGGAGTAATTACACCCTGAGGGGTAACATGAAATTTTCTGAGGGGTAAAAACTTAGCGGTCCTATTCTGTTTCAGTCACGAAACCAAATTATTTTCTGAAGATCATTTCTATTATCAAATTTTGGAATACTCTTACACTGATTGCATCAGTTGTCAATAATTACTTTTTCTCAATTATCAGCATTAATGCGATGGAGGTTAGAGGTCCCTCACATACACTCATGCTCATAAATTAAGGATAATGCTGATACATGGTAAACCAACGCTCTGGTGGGCTGTTTGCGGGTTTAGATCACCTCGTGTTATGATCATGCTGTGCATTTGACCTGCGGTCTTCGCACAGTGGCGATGACAGCAGTCCGCATACGCAAAGGTGTATTGGTGCACGTCAGAGCACGGTGCAGGGAGTAAGTGTGCAGACGTTTTCAGACGTGCTAATGGTGACTGTGTGTTGAAAATGGCTCAAAGAACACATATTTATGACGTTATGAGGGTCAGAATACTAGGACGACTGGAGGCAGGTCAAACACAGCAGGTCGTAGCACGGTAGCACGGGCCCTCCGCGTGCCACGAAGTGTCATCTCAAGATTATGGCAACGATTCCAGCAGACAGGAAACGTGTCCAGGCGCTACAGTACGGAACATTTAACACTCTGCGAGGTGTCTGTTTGTTCTATATCGTGTCTCCCTACCACTTTCGCGCAACGATGCTCTGATCGTGTTTTTTAGGGAATTGACTAGTTTGAACCTGGGACCTGTTGCTGGTAAGGAGACGTCAGACCACATATGACATGTAGAATTCAGAAGAGTTCAGTGAGACTAGCGATGATATAACCAAATACTTAATGATTTCAGCGTCGGCTCCACTGCACTCCCTGTAAAAGAATCTTAGTACTAACTAAATTTAGTGGAAGGGGTTCAACGTTTTCCTATTTTTAGTTAGCTGGTAAAATAACGTCGAAAAGGCTGTTAAGTTTACCATTGGAAATTTTATTCTGCTCACAAAACATTGTTTATAAATTGCACTATTGATAAAACGAAATGTTTTAATACAGGATGGTAAAAACCAACTGTGTTCAACAAAAATGTGAACGAATATTCCCTGAATGGGTTTCCAAGTTCTACAATGGACCGAAGGATGACCTATGCCATATCACATCTATAATCTAGGTTTAAATTAAGTTTCACAAAAGAGAAAACTATCAAAATGGTCTACAGTCTAAAGTTTGCAACGTAACAGAGACGCGAAAAAGCCTCACGCTAAAACTTGCAGCTGGTTTGATCCTTTTAGCGTTATCGTAAGATCTGTACTGTTCTTCTGGAGGGCTCTATCTTTTAACATGGGCTGGGGGTGGTCCTGACGTAACAGACACGCGAAAAAGTTTCACGCTAAAACTTGCGAGTGGTGTAGCCCTTTTTGTGTTATCGTAAGATCTATACTGTTCTTCTGGAGGGCTCTAGCTTTTAACATTGGCTGGGGGAGTGGTCCTAACGGTTAGCTGGTGACGTGGGTGTCTGTCTCTTATCGTAAGGCCTTCTAACTTAACACGGTTCTGCCCTCGGCTTCTGTTCTCGTTTCTCCCCTCGGAACTGTGTCTGTCTTACGGTGGGAAGGTATGACATGCATTTAGGCATTCTTGTGTTAGTCTGTGGTATTCCATTTGCTCACTCGTTACTCGTATTACTTTGGTTAATTTAATGTCACGATTTATTCGGAGCTATGTGACATACTACTGGATTTGCTTATCATGTCAGGGTTTTCATGGAAGGTGTTGGATTTGCCTGACAGCTTACATATCACGACCCTTCGAACTTAATTTTTGTACTGAAGTTAGGCAATGATTGAATCGTTGTCTAAACCAGTCAAAAATTATTCCGTTATCTAAATTTTGTTGCCTACTGTTCAGCCGCGTTATTCTGGTTCTATGCTAGTTTGTACTACGAATATATATTTTTATATTCTTCCACATTATTCTCAAAAATGACAAGAGAAGAATATTTTTATGCTATTATTAGTTTTTAATTATTTTCTTTCTTTATTTAAGTGTGAAGTTTACTTTTTAAGAAGTTTGTTATCGAAAGTGAGGAGTCTTTCACATCGATTTTCTTAGAAATAAATTTTTTTTGTAAATGTAGTAATTAAGTAAAATCTATTTCTAACACATTTTCTAAATATCATGTACAAGTAAAATGTTTTTGTTTCTAGACACTCATTTCAACATTGTTACACTAAAAAATAAGAATTAATTCCAAGAATTCCTTTGACAAAGAAATATACATACACAAGTATTGAGATATTATCCTAACAAATGGTACAATAGTTAAAAAAAAAAGGGAAAGCATCCAACAAGATAATTTTTTATTCTTTGTTTTTATAAGGAGAAGGTAAGTAAAATTTAGATATTCTTTTAATTTTATGAAGAGAAAATAAGTGGTATATAGTTTTAGTGTTTATTATGCCTTATTTTTGTTCTTTATATACTGTCCATTTCAGAACTAATGACTTATTTTTATCGATAGTTTATTTTTTACTTAAGTCCATAGTCAGTGACTGCTATTTTGTAGTTTATTAACTGTCTGGCGTGCTTAACTTATTTAGTTTTTTACACGTTTCTTTTGCACAATTCCTACATCACATAATTTGATTTCACACATTCACACAATTCTATGAATGTTTAAGCATGAGGTTGGCGAATGTTTTTTGCACAAAGGTGATGGACTTGAGCTAGATGAATGTGGGCAAGTATTTGATGTACAGCTTCGTTTGTCATTCCTTGTTGGCTTTGCAATTGTGTGTTGCTGTTGTGGAGGTCCCGTAATGGAATGGAGCTGTCAGTCCAGAATCTCGTTGTTTACTGGCTTTGTATGCGTGAAAGTCATCGTTATGTGTCGCTGAAAGCGGTCGTTTTTTGTTGTAATACTTTGCAGACGACTAGTTTGCAGTAGGATAGGGATTTGGAAAGGTATGTCGTCTATTCTTCACCCATCTTCTTTCTTGGTCTCAATCTTGCGAATTTTCAACTTCTGTTCTTCCTGCTTTTTCTCTGCTTCTTACTTGCTTCTTGGTTCTTCTCTGGGCAGGAGATGGAAATATTTATTGGTAACTAGTCGCTTTGAAGTTCTCCTCCTAGTAACAGTTTGATAAATGGTTTGGACATGTCATTTCTACTTTGTGGACGTTTTCTTCAGTTTCGTGCATCATCGTGCTGTTTGATAGCGGTAGTGTAACTTTTACACATATTTTTTTGCCAGTGGTGGCTTGCCCATGCGATCTTCTCATCGGGCCATTTTTTGCCCGCTCCGTTCATTCGGGGTGCTCGGAGACCCTTCCGGCGTTCGGCGTCCCATCGCGTCTCTGCAGGGCTCTGCCACTGTGCGGCTCTGTGTTCCGTCCCAGCAGGGTTCCGCCTAGTGGGCAAATTTATTGCCCACTTTCGATACAAGGGCCTTCTGTTGGGCTCACTGTCCTTTACTTTCTCTCAACGCTTGTGCCTTGTAGGAATCGTGTCTTGCTAATTACGTCCTTTTCTTTCTTGATACTTCTCTCATTGCAACTAGTGGGTCATTGCATCTTGTCCTTGCTGGAGTTTTTACAATGGTTCTTACAAAAAGTTTAGCTTATAATCATCTAACATATGTCTAGTATCTACATTGTTTTACGCCTTCTTAAAAAGTTTTACAAATTTTGGCGCCCTTTCCATGTTACAATTCTAAGATATTTTGAGTCTTAACTTGTACAAAAATCCTCAAATTCGTTTATTTTTTATTTTTTGTGTAGTGTTGTGGTGTATAGCATTTTAGTATTTCATGCTGTTAGACTATCTACGCTTTATCCCTTCACCTTAATCTATGGTACTATTGGTGTTATTTTTGTTTTTGTTTTTATTGAAACTACTTTCTTTTTCCCATCTTCCTCTCTCTTCATTCTTCTTTCTCCTGACGATCTTATCTGCAACATAATCTTGAAATATTGTGCTGATTATTTACCAGTAATAAATTTAATCTTTAAACTTTTTGATATGGCTCACATGGTGAAGTCCTAAGGTTTTGCCTGTTTTTGGGTTCATTAGTTCCACAGCATTATCATGAGCAATTCGGCTAATTATGACAGGTCCTTTGTATGCAGCGTAAAACTTATGTATTTTGTGTTTCTGTTTGCTGGAGACATGGTGTGTTTTTACAAATACTTTCTGGCCTACTGAGAATGTTCTTTTCATTGCTGTTCTATCTCCTCTTTCTTTTCTTTTACATCTACATCTACATCTACATCTATACTCCGCGAGCCACCTTACGGTGTGTGGCGGAGGGTACTTATTGTACCACTATCTGATCCCCCCTTCCCTGTTCCATTCACGAATTGTGCGTGGGAAGAACGACTGCTTGTAAGTCTCCGTATTTGCTCTAATTTCTCGGATCTTTTCGTTGTGATCATTACGCGAGATATATGTGGGCGGTAGTAATATGTTGCCCATCTCTTCCCGGAATGTGCTCTCTCGTAATTTCGATAATAAACCTCTCCGTATTGCGTAACGCCTTTCTTGAAGTGTCCGCCACTGGAGCTTGTTCAGCATCTCCGTAACGCTCTCGCGCTGACTGAATGTCCCCATGACGAATCGCGCTGCTTTTCGCTGGATCATGTCTATCTCTTCTACTAATCCAACCTGGTAAGGGTCCCATACTGATGAGCAATACTCAAGAATCGGACGAACAAGCGTTTTGTAAGCTACTTCTTTCGTCGATGAGTCACATTTTCTTAGAATTCTTCCTATTAATCTCAATCTGGCGCCTGCTTTTCCCACTATTTGTTTTATGTGATCATTCCACTTCAGATCGCTCCGGATAGTAACTCCTAAGTATTTTACGGTCGTTACCGCTTCCAATGATTTACCACCTATGGCATAATCGTACTGGAATGGATTTCTGCCCCTATGTATGCACATTATATTACATTTATCTACGTTTAGGGAAAGTTGCCAGCTGTCGCACCATGCATTAATCCTCTGCAGGTCCTCCTGGAGTACGTACGAGTCTTCTGATGTTGCTACTTTCTTGTAGACAACCGTGTCATCTGCAAATAGCCTCACGGAGCTACCGATGTTGTCAACTAAGTCATTTATGTGTATTGTAAACAATAAAGGTCCTATCACGCTTCCCTGCGGTACTCCCGAAATTACCTCTACATCTGCAGATTTTGAACCGTTAAGAATGACATGTTGTGTTCTTTCTTCTAGGAAATCCTGAATCCAATCACAAACCTGGTCCGATATTCCGTAAGCTCGTATTTTTTTCACTAAACGTAAGTGCGGAACCGTATCAAATGCCTTCCTGAAGTCCAGGAATACGGCATCAATCTGCTCGCCATTGTCTACGGCACTGTGAATTTCTTGGGTAAATAGGGCGAGCTGAGTTTCACATGATCTCTGTTTGCGAAATCCATGTTGGTTATGATGAAGGAGATTTGTATTATCTAAGAACGTCATAATACGAGAACACAAAACATGTTCCATTATTCTACAACAGATTGACGTAAGCGAAATAGGCCTATAATTATTCGCATCTGATTTATGACCCTTCTTGAAAATGGGAACGACCTGCGCTTTCTTCCAGTCGCTAGGTACTTTACGTTCTTCCAGCGATCTACGATAAATTGCTGATAGAAAGGGGGCAAGTTCTTTAGCATAATCACTGTAGAATCTTAAGAGTATCTCGTCTGGTCCGGATGCTTTTCCGCTACTAAGTGATAGCAGTTGTTTTTCAATTCCGATATCGTTTATTTCAATATTTTCCATTTTGGCGTCCGTGCGACGGCTGAAGTCAGGGACCGTGTTACGATTTTCCGCAGTGAAACAGTTTCGGAACACTGAATTCAGTATTTCTGCCTTTCTTCGGTCGTCCTCTGTTTCGGTGCCATCGTGGTCAACGAGTGACTGAATAGGGGATTTAGATCCGCTTACCGATTTTACATATGACCAAAACTTTTTAGGGTTCTTGTTTAGATTGTTTGCCAATGTTTTATGTTCGAATTCGTTGAATGCTTCTCTCATTGCTCTCTTTAATGGCTGCCTTTCTGATGTTGGAGAGAGCTGTTGCTATGACTTGTTTGTGCTTCTACGTGGTACAATAGGAAATCTAACATTTTCTCTGGTTATGTTTGGGGGTTCAATATTTTTAAGTACAGTAACTGGAGGTAGTAGTGTAGTGCTATGTGGCATTCCATTTATTACTTCTTGAAAATCTTTAAGGTATATATCCCAAGTGTTGTGTCTTTTGCCTGCATATAATCGGCATAAAGTGCCTATGTCCTTCATAGATCGTTCTGCTGGATTTACGCTAGGTTTGTGCTTAGATATGTAGATGGGTTTTATTTTGTGTTGTTTTAACGTGTTCTGCCGTTGCACTGATTTGTATTGTGGGCCATTATCCGAAATTATTCGTTCCACTCGACCTACTTGTCTGAGAAAATCTTTTCTAAATGCTTTACTTGTAGTAAGACCTGTTGCCCGTTTTAATGGTGTCAAGGTAACATATTTAGAAGTAAGTTCCAAAACGACAAATATGAAAATATGTCCATTTTTTGTGCGTGGGAGGGGCCCCATCAAATCTGTTGCAGCTATTTGTTTTAATCTTTCAGGGATTATTGGAAACATAGGTGGTTTGGTTTGGAAAGTGACGTGTTTAGCCCTCATACATTTTTTGCATTTGACTAATACTGTTCTAATTCGTCTTTCCATATTAGGAAAATGGCTTGTTTGTTTTATTTTTAAAAATCATTTCTTTGGTCCAAAGTGGCCATTACTTAAATGTGTATACAATATATACTTATTAATTAGTTCATCTGGGATATAAATTAACCATTCATTCGTTGCAACATTTCGTCTAGAAAATGAAATATTGATTTTTACGAGATAGTGCTGTCGAATGTCTGGAAAATCCTTACTTCTCCACTTGATTCCTAGTATTTCGGGATCCTTGTCCTGTTCTTTGCCTATGTTTTTCAATGCTATCGTAATGAAGTTTTCGAAAGGTACTTGTCTCATATAGTACATTGTAAACTGGTCTTCTGCTGCTTCCAAACCTATGTTATTGGATGCACCCTGTGGACATCGTGATAAAGCATCTGCTAATACACTCGCTGGTCCTGGTATGTGTGTAATAGTGAAGTCAAATTCTTGTAGTATTAACATCCATCTGGCTAACCTCCCATGAGTTAGTCTGACGGATAACAGAAATTCTAATGCTTTGTGGTCAGTGTATACTTGTGTTTTTCTTACGAATAGGAAGTATCGAAAACGTTGGAAGCCCCATACAATGGTCAATGCTTCCAGCTCCGTGACTGAATAGTTTTTCTCGCTTTTTGTGAGTACCAGACTGGCAAATTCAATTGTTCTATATGACCTTAGCCCTGCCTGTTCGTATTCTTGGAATAAAACAACTTCTAAACCTGTTCTCGCGCTATCAGTGGCCATACAAAAATTTTGTGTTAGATCAGGATGTGCTAAAATCGGTGCTGTTGTTAGTGCGTTTTTCACTTTTAAAAATTCTTCATTGGCTTGTTGATCCCATACCCATGGCGTGTTTTTTCCAGTCAATGCACATAGGAGCGGTGTTGCGAGAGAGTCGATCCAAATAATTTTTTTATAGAATCCGGTGAGACCTAGAAATCCTCTGAGAGTTTTCTTATTATATGGAGTACAGAATTCTTTGATTGCCGTTAGTTTTTCTGATTCGGGCATTACCCCTTTCTTGGAAATTTGACCTCTCGCCTTCCAAATTTCGATTTTGTTATATTTACTGTGACCCCATGCTCTTTCATGATCTGTAAAAAACTGATTTAATGTGTCGTTGTGATGTTCCCTAGAGGGTTCTGCTATAATCACATCATCAACATAACAAGTAAATTTTTTGTAAAATGTCAAGACTGAGTATAGTATTAAATCCCCTAATAAACGCTGCTGATGATATGTTTAAACCAAATGGCAATCGTTTAAACTGGTAACATCTACCGAATACGATAAATGCTGTAAATTTTCTACATTCTGGGGCCAATTCTATTTGCCAGAAACTACTCCGTAAATCAATTCATGAAAATATCTTAGCACCGTGGAAGTTTTGTATCAATTCCTCTAATTTTTCTGGGCGATCTGTCTCAGTGATTATGATTGTGTTGATCTGTCTGGAATCAAGCACTAACCTGATGCTCCTATCTCGTTTTTGTACAATATGGAGCGGGCTGTTATATGTGGAGGTAGCTGGTTCAATAATATCGTCATCTAACATTTTAGATATCTCCTGGAATACTTTACTCCTGTAGCTTAATGGGATTGTATAGGGTGGCACTCTAAATGGTTTGTGCTGTTTTACTTCAAACTTGTACTGAAAGTGCTTAATACTGCCAGTCTTAGGTAAAAATACCTCTGCTTATCTCGTAAAATACCCTCTAATTTTCTTTTACTGTGTTCCGAGATACCTTGAACTTCTTGCAATTTTTCGTCGATCTCTTTATGGACTTCTAACATGAGTTGAAGCGATTCGCCTTTTGTGCATACCATTCTAATTCTTCATCCTCTTTATCTCACGTCATTCTTAATTGTTTGTTTATAACTGGTATTTCTTCTAATTTCAGCTTTTGCTCAAAGAGAAGTGCGAGATTCCCGAATGTTACGCTTCCTCTCCCCATATCTATTATCGCTCGTCTCTCATTTAAAAAATCTGCACCTATAATCAAATCTACAGTTAGTTTAGGTATAATCACGAAGTTGGCTTCGATCTTTTGACCTTGGCACGAAAGAGTTAACCTTGTTTGTCTCGTAACTTCCGCAGCATTGTTTCTAATAGGACCTCTTACTTTAATCTTACGAGTTTTCAGAACTGGCAATTCCTCATTGGCATTACACTGCATGAATAAATTTTCTGAGATTGCAGTCAGTTCACTTCCGCTATCAATTAGAATATTGACTGGGATATGCTTTACCATGGCCTTCACAATTGGTTGAATTTGAAAGGGTTGGTTCTGTTCTTCTTCTTCTTGCATAAACGAATCCTCCACTGAAAGATACATGAGTCCTTTTAGGAATTTCAATTGTGAATTCGAACTTTCTGTAGGATAAGCTTCGACTGCTACTTCTCTCTCTTTTATTTCCTCTTCTCTATTTCTTCCTTCATTTACGCTTTCTTCAACATCCTCTACTTTTTCCTCATCCTCGTCTAGCTTCTTCTTCTTCGTCACTCCTTCCACATAATCGCATCTAAATGCTGTAACTATCGCTTCGTAACTTCCTTCATTATGTACGTTGGGTTGTTTGCCCCTCGCAACTTATTTTCAACTTCTGTCGACTGCGCATTATCTTCATTGAATTCGCTTTCCCTGGTTTCCATCTCAAATAGCTCTGCAATACTCATTACTTCGTCCTTTCCTCCTACATTCGTTGTGCATGCCTCTGGTAATTCATCTTCCTCGTCAGTATTCTCCCAATTAATTTCGTCCCAACACGATATTGTTATTTTCTTGTCTTCGTTTTCATCTGGTCCCTGCGGATTTGTTTCTTCCTTCTTCTCTTCTCGTGATAAGATTTTTACTTCTCTGTTCAAGGTGCTGGAATTGTCCTGAGTCGGTGCGTCATTCTCTTTGGCATGGGCGCTCAGCTGTCAATTCGAACATTTATCGGGGTTTGGTGGTCTTACCTCCACCTCCTCTATCTGTATTCTCTTTTCTTGTTCAGCTTGTTGATAGTGGTTTCTTTGTTGATAATTTGTCGGTCTATTGGTTCTCCAGTACCCGTTCCGGTTGTCGTTATTCCCTCTGTAATAGTTGTTGCCGTTCCTGGGTGAATTATAGTTATTGCCTATTCTCTTCTAAATCCATAACCGGTTCTTTGTTGAAATCAATTGTCGTTTCTTGGTGCGAAGTTATCATATGGTCCGTAATTATTGTTTCTTCGTACTGTCTTGTGGATTCCACTGCTTTTTGCTTTCGTTTTCACGTGCGCTTCGTCTTTTTCTTGCATCTTCCGAAAATATGAACTCTAGTTCCCTTAGAAAATGTTTCGACGTCATTGTCTCCGCGACCTACTAATGATTGCTGGTATTTCAATGGTAGCTTCATCGCGCATAATTTAATCAACTCTCCGTCACTGTATGGTACATCTAAGCATTGATTTTTCTTTGCCATTAATTCGAAAAATTTCACGGGACTCTTCTCTCCTGAATTTTCAAAATTTGGGTTCTGTAATAATTCGTACTTCACTCTGTTCTGTGCTTCGCTGGACCAATATCGTGAGAGAAACTTCTCTCTGAAATCTTCGTACGATCGGCATGTCGCTGCAACATTCAGCATGGTTTCTGCGACTGTTCCTGACATTTGTGCACATATAAAGTCTAATTTGTGTGCTAGCGTCCAGTGTTCTGGTAATCCTACTCGGAATTGATCAATAAAAGTTCGTGGATGTAATGAGTTTCCTTCTCGAAAGTGTTGAAATTTTCTGACTGTGAGGAAATGATCGTTGTTGGACTTCGTCATAGTTCCATATGAAATTCGCGATTCTTCGCCACTTTTGTTTCTGATCATTTCTCCCGTCGGTCTTTCTGGTTGTGGTAGATCCATTGGATATTGGCCACTGTAACTTTCGCCTACCCTTGCGTAGTATCGTTGGAGTGGTACGCAATAATTTTCTTCCATCGGTTGTGAACGTGTAGCTGAATGCATTGCACTGTACTCTTCGCGGCCTGGCTTTCCATTGTCACGTATTGTTTGGGTGTCTTGTCTGGCTAACCTTGCCGCTTCATTGCACGATCCAAACTGTCTTGAAACATACATTTGTGGTTCCGCATGTGTTTGTGATGACGTTTGTTCATCAAGAATTTCGAAACGTGTTTGTTGCTGTGCAGGCTGTCTGGTTTCACGTATGTTACTTTCCGCCTGTGATTGGAATCGGAAATGCGTAATATCTTCTTTAATTGCTTGTTCTTCCGGTGCTATTACAGATATGTATGTGGTTGCAGACTCTGTGCTTGTTCGATCCTGTTCACTACGCTCTTCAATGGTTTGCAACAACTCTGTTTGCAATTTCTGAAGTTGTCGCTTCGTTTGCGCTTCTATTTTGACTATGCGGTTATCATATCTTTTCAGCGCTGCTTTTGTGATACGTTTGTGTAACACACTGTTTTCAACAATTTCACGCGCTGTACCTGCTGCTTGTCTAGTAATTTCGTTTATCTGTTTCTCTAGTTTCTTGACTTCTCCCTGGGTGTTGTTACGTAATGTTTTGGTCTCGTCCTGAACGTCATTACGCAATGTTTGTACGTCCGCTTGTACCTTGTCAATGTCTGTTCTCAATTGATTGTGACCTGTTATTAAGTTTCCTATCACTTCTCGAGATTCTTTTTCCTCGTCTTCAATATGACTTAGGTGTAACTGAATTTTTTGTTTTGTTCTTTAATCGCACGCTTTTGTCTCGGTGTTTCTGCATTTTGTTTCGTCATTTCTGCATTCTGAATTTTAATTTGGTTCGCAATTTCTTTATTTAATCTTGTCATGGTTTCCGTCATTAATTGTAATAATTCTGTCAGAATGGTGGGTCCTATTGCGTTTTCTTCCGACGTCCTACGCTCTGTGTTTTCGCCCAAGTGTTGGTTTGCAACCGATTGCATTGAACTGTGCGGTGACACGTTTCTGCTCGAATTCCTTGTACTCTGTGGTGAGGGAGCTCTGATTACTTGTACTATGGGTTCTACGTATTCAAGACGCAAGTTAGAATCCTCATCGGCTGTCTCTCAACTTTCCTGCTCCTCTGTAGTATGCTGACTTATGTTTTCTAAGCCTTGACGTACATTATCCTCGTTATGGTGCGTTATATGTCCTATTTCTCGCGATACTGCATCGTCTGTTGTACTGTCCTCTATTCTCTGTCTATTTTCATGCTGGGTCTCTACCTCAATTCGGTCAAGGTCTCGATCTGCCATTGCTAATCTTTCCGAATCCCTTATTTTCTGTATTAAAAGCAATTCACGCGCCCTACTTCGTGTCAACATGCGCTCATACGATCTCACGCGCTTCATAAACTTTTTGTTCACACGACTTTACAATCAATTCACTTACTTGTTGGGTCAGAACCAACTTGTCAACGATGTATTGGCCACCTGTGCGCTTGCATTGGAGAGAAAACTTAATTCTAACAATATTAAAATTCATAACTGAATTATGCTATTGTCTCTGCCAGACTCACTTTCTATTGAATACTTTTACTATCTATCGCTGCAGCTACTGTTTTCGACTATGTATAACTTTAAAAAAAATTTTTTTAACTACGAACATTTTTCAACAGGATATTTTTATGACCTAGTTAGGCATGTGGTCGACCTTCAATCATGGTATTTTACCATCCTGGCAGGGTCGCCATTTTCTAACATTCTGTGTGGTGTCTGTTTGTTCTATTTCGTGTCTCCCTACCACTTTCGCGCAACGACGCTCTGAGCGTGTTTTTTAGGGAATTGACTAGTTTGAACCTGGGACCTGTTGCTGGTAAGGAGACGTCAGACCACACATGACATGCAGAATTCAGAAGGGTTCAGTGAGACTAGCGATGATATAACCAAATACTTAATGATTTCAGCGTCGGCTCCACTGCACTCCCTGTAAAAGAATCTTAATACTAACTAAATTTAGTGGAAGGGGTTCAACGTTTTCCTATTTTTAGTTAGCTAGTAAAATAACGCCGAAAAGGCTGTTAAGTTTACCATTGGAAATTTTATTCTGCTCACAAAACATTGTTTATAAATTGCACTATTGATAAAACGAAATGTTTTAATACAGGATGGTAAAAACCAACTGTGTTCAACAAAAATGTGAACGAATATTCCCTGAATGGGTTTCCAAGTTCTACAATGGACCGAAGGATGACCTATGCCATATCACATCTATAATCTAGGTTTAAATTAAGTTTCACAAAAGAGAAAACTATCAAAATGGTCTACAGTGACCCTCAATTATCTTTAATTACTTATCTAACTTGTCGTAAATTACAGTGGCTGATGTGGCTTCTCAATAACTATATAACAGAAAAATCATCGCGTTTCAGATTTTTACTTCAAGTGGCAAATGTGAACACCATGAGCTTTAATCGACGATCGACACTAGTATTACGCAAAAAGGGGGTGTAACAGATGAGACTTCTGCAGTTCTGAGTGAAGCTTTATGCGCTGTTATGCGGCATTGTATGCGTTCATTACCTTGTCGGTGTTCGTCAGGGGACGGCGGCCGGCGCAGCTCCGTCCAGCTCGCCGTCTCGAAAGCAACTCTCTCCTTAACTTCTCCTTACTACAATTTGCCGAAGTTGGTTTAAAAAAAAAACTATCTGGCTGTGTTTTCATCTGACCAATCAGGGTCTCAATGTTAACCTTAACCTCCACCTACAAAAATTCTGTCTATCCAATGAGAAACGTTATACTTTTCGTGGTGGGGCAATGTTTTTTTAAAGTTTGGAACGTAACAGAGACGCGAAAAAGCCTCACGCTAAAACTTGCAGCTGGTTTGGTCCTTTTAGCGTTATCGTAAGATCTATACTGTTCTTCTGGAGGGCTCTATCTTTTAACATGGGCTGGGGGTGGTCCTGACGTAACAGACACGCGAAAAAGTTTCACGCTAAAACTTGCGGGTGGTGTAGCCCTTTTTGTGTTATCATAAGATCTATACTGTTCTTCTGGAGGACTCTAGCTTTTAACATTGGCTGGGGGAGTGGTCCTAACGGTTAGCTGGCGACGTGGGTGTCCGTCCCTTATCGTAAGGCCTTCTAACTTAACACGGTTCTGCTCTCGGCTTCTGTTCTCGTTTCTCCCCTCGGAACTGCGTCTGTCTTACGGTGGGAAGGTATGACATACATTTAGGCATTCTTGTGTTAGTCTGTGGTACTCCATTTGCTCACTCGTTACTCGTATTACTTTGGTTAATTTAATGTCACGATTTATTCGGAGCTATGTGACATACTACTGGATTTGCTTATCATGTCAGGGTTTTCATGGAAGGTGTTGGATTTGCCTGACACCTTACAAACACTCACAGAGTACAACACCACAAGAAGACCGAAATCTCACCATCAGTGCCCACAGACAGCCACTGAGTATTGCAGGTAGCCTTGCTCAGGACCTTACCGAAGCCACTGGAACAGTTGTCTCCAGACACACAGTCTACAGACGACTGAACAGACATGGTCTATTAGCCCAGAGACATGCAAGGTGCATTCCACTGACTGCTGGTCACAGGAGAGCCCGTAAAGCCTGGTGTCAAGATCACAGTACATGGTCATTGGAACAGTAGTCCCAGGTTATGTTCATGGGCGAGTCCAGTATAGTCTGAACAGTGATTCTCGCCGGGTTTTCATCTGGCGTGAACCAGGAACCAGATACCAACCCCTTAATTTCCTTGAAAGGGACCTGTATGGAGGTCGTGGTTTGATGGTTTGGGGTGGGATTATGATTTGTGCATGTACATAGCTGCATGTCTTTGACAGAGGAACTGTAACAGGTCATTTTGGAGCAGTATGTCCGCCTTTTCAAGGGTGCAGTGGGTCCCACCTTCTTCCAGATGGATGATAACGCACGGCCCCACCGAGCTGACATCGTGGAGGAGTACCTTGAAACAGAAGATATCAGGCGAATGGAGTGGCCTGCCTGTCCTCCAGACCTAAACCCCATCGTGCACGTCTGGGATGCTCTCGGTCGACGTATCGCTGCAGGTCCTCAAGCCCCTACGACACTTCAGGAGCTCCGACAGGCACTGGTGCAAGAATGAGAGACTATACCCCAGTAGCTGCTCGACCACCTGATCCAGAGTATGCCAACCCGTTGTGCGGCTTATGTACGTGTGCGTGGTGATCATACCCCATATTTATGTCGGGGTACATCCGCAGGAAACAGTGGCGTTTTGTAGCACATGTGTTTTGGGACGGTTCACTCAACTTATCACCAATACCGTGGACTTACAGATCTGTATCGTGTCTGTTCCCTATGTGCCTATGCCATTAGTGCCAGTTTTGTGTAGTGCCACGTTGTGTTGCACCACATGCTTCGTCCCGCACATTGCTGACGATAAAAGTGAGAGATAGACGTAACAAATACTAAAGATCTCAAGAAAATGTCTTTTCCAAGTTGTAGACAATACCTGCAGTAGTCCAGGTTGCTCCATTACCCGTTGCGAAACAGATAAATGAATTAATTGACGGCACGACACAGCAGTAAGTACATGAGGGCAACTATAGTGCTGTGCACAGTATGAAAGTGGCTAATTAGTTTTTGTCTTATAGCAATGTATAGTTATCCAGCGGTATTTTGTCTGTGTAGTAATGTGAAGTTAAACTCGTGATTAGAGTAACAGTTAAGATTGTATTTAAGTTCGTACGTTATCTCGTAACTCCTGAAAAGTGATCATTAATGCAAAAGTTAATCAGAAATGCAGCATTAAACTGTGTCCTGCAACGCTCATGGCGAGAGTACTGTTCTGTTACTTTTAAGAAAACTGTCCTGTTAGTAACAACACAAGCACTCTGACTGAGAGAAAAATATGAAATATTAATTACCACCAAAATGCCCTGTCTGAAATGTATGTCACTGTTGAAATATTAACTGCATCACACGTGAGTTATAAATGGCCTCCCTGTCTGCACTATGAATAAATGCTGTGCTGCTGCAGTCTCCAGACTGCTGTGGCTGCTGCTGCTACAATGGTTAAAAAAATCAAACTACTAGCAACGCAATGTGCAATGCATGCTTTAAACTATAGAGACATCCACAAAACGTCTTTGCTAGTAAATCTCATTACCCCAATGATAATTGTCAATTAAAGTTCTGTTACTGAGAAACTCGGGGAGCAAAATTGTATACACGAAACTGGAAATAAAGAGACGATTGCTGACTGATGGAAAGAGAATAAAGTAACTGTATTAACGAAACTTTACATCACTAAGACAAAATATTTTAACACCTGAAGTACTAAAAATTCGCTTCACATTAATGGGGGAGAAATATCAACAAATTCTGTTTACGTTCTTACAAACATGTATGTTATCCATATTTGAAAAAAAGAGTAAATCACACATTGTTATGTTATCATAAAAATCTCCAATTCTAAATCTCTGACCAAATTAATTACTACCCTTGGGTGTCTCGGAAAATGAACTATTACAGTATGTTTTCAAGTGTTCTGAATGAAATTTACAAAATATTTCTCCATAAATGAAAAATAATGTAAGAAAATTATTACTGGCACACAGCACGACCAAAAAACATCTTTCTCCATTACAACACACAAAGCGACTCCTCCTGTGCCTCTTCAAGACTCCACTCCACTCACAAGCAAAGGCTCTACTAACAGTCTCTTACAGAACACTGTTACTCAAATGCTATTGACGCTTCACTTTTCAGCGTGACATCCAAAATATTACCAAAATTACAATTCTCTCTATAAAACAAAACTCTTCCAAGTATTATTACTATTATTATTATTACTATTACTTTTAGTAGGTCGGGTCAGACACAAAGCATTAACAGCCAAAACTAAGGAGTGCAGCTATGAAGTGATTTACGAACAGTAAGTATAGTGCACATATTTTAAATTAGTTGATTTTAAACGGGGTTGCAGTGTGCAGTTCAAGCAAATGCCGCAGTGCAGAGGAGTAATGGTTTGTAGCAAGTGTGTATGCGATATATACATATCATTCATCTTTCATCATTTTGAAAATAAAACTGTTCCAAGACAAGTCTTTCATCCTACAGTTTAGTTAGGTGCTGGTGACAATGTAGTGGAGGGGGGGGGGGGGGGAAGGGGCAACAGGAAGGGGGGGGGATGTCGGTGGTACTAGCTAATGTCTAATTGCACTCAGGCGTAATGGTCTAAGAAACTTGCTACCCGCTGGGTTAGAGGAACAGTTCGGAGGCCATGACTGTTTGTGTTAGCATGAAAATGTACCCTGTTACAAAGCAGCATGTGAGGCGATTCTTTGTGGACAATAACATTCCTAAATCGAACAGGCCTTCCCCGAATCCCGGCCTGATCCTAATGGAACGCTGCGGGAGCCTAGCGTCCTATTTCACTACCTTCTACGGTTTCTTCTATTGTATGAGTGTGTTGTTATTTTTCAGCAGATGCATCACTGCAGGTGTCCCCAGCAAAGCTCAAGAATAATAAAGGCGAAGTGTAGCGGCAAACCCCATTTAATATCAACTAGTAGGTGCCCTGATAATTATGATCAGATAGTGTATGTTTACGTTGTGGGTGTCTCTCCCAGCCCGTTCACTTATTTTTTGACAAGTTACAGTGCAACATATTCAGATCATTTGATATGACACATTAAGAAGTGGAAATAAGTCATTATGCCATCAGCGTGACCCGAGATATCTGTATAACGTAGTATCTGTAAGTCCCCAGAAACTGAATCTTACACGCAAATGGCGAGCACTCAAACATCGTTAGGTTTCTCCCCATACATCCTTATTGAATAAATGTGGCAACTGGCTGTGAAGTGAATGTCTTTCTGACTTACTGGTGAGTTTGCTGTTTTGCGACTCCTGACATGAAAGAGCAGTTGGTTGCTACAGGGTTCACAGAAACTCTTTGAGACTATTTCTCGACCGTTCCGCTCCCGAGTAGCACCTGGGAAAAATGAACACCTAAATCTTCCCGTAAGAGCTCTGATTTCGTATTTTATTACGATAAACATTTCTCTCTACGTAACCGGAAATCAACAAAATATTTTCGCATTCTGAGGAGAAAGTTGGTGACTGAAATTTTGTGAACATATTTCGCCGCAACTAAAATTGCTTTGTTTTAATGCTTCCCACCCCAAGCCGCGTATCACGTCCTTGACACTCTCTCCCCTGTTTCGCGGTAATACGAAACTAGTTGCCCTTCTTTGGACTTTTTCGGTGCCCTGCGTCAATCCTACCTGGTAAGTATCCCATGTCGGTAAGCTGTACTGTAACAGAGAACGGACAAGAATAATGTAAGCTGTTTTCTAGTAAGACCTGAGTTTCTCCTGGCGTATACAACTTTCAAATAACTTCCGGGAATTCAGCCAGGTAACACTTTCAGCGACCGCCGATATTTCGGCGGGAGAACACCCCGCCATTTTCAAGGCAGTTTGCCTTGAAAATGGCGGGGTGTTCTCCCGCCGAAATATCGGCGGTCGCTGAAAGTGTTACCTGGCTGAATTCCCGGAAGTTATTTGAATGTTTTCTAGTAGATTTCTAACATCTTCTAAGGTAGTCTTCTGCCAATAAAACGCAGTGTTTCGTTCACCTTCCCCACAACATTTTCTTTATGATCGTTCCAAGCCTTAGGAATTCAGTTGAATCAACAACCTCTAATTTTGTATTATTTACAACGTAACCGTAATTTAATGGATACTTATCACTCCTGCACCAACAGCGAGGACAGGATTAGACTAATTTCTGATTACAGAAAGGCTTTTAAGCTGTTTTCCTTCATGCGCAAGTGGGCTGGTAAGAAGGGATAATAACTGGTACGATGGGACAAATCCAATTTAGATGTTCATTTTTCCCAGGTGCTACTCTGGAGCGGAACGGTCGAGAAATAGTCTCAAAGAGTTTCTGTGAGCCCTGTAGCAACCAAATCGATAGCATAAGCGTTTCTCAGGTACCAGTTATCGACCCATGCTGCAACACCCATATTTGTACGCGATGTTGCCTACACTGGCGGCAATGCAGGCTCTGACTCTGGCGTGGAGTCGATCGTACAGGTGACGTATACTGTCCTGGGATACTTTACGCCACACCTGCTGGACCTGTTCACGTAATTCTGTAGGAGTTGTAGGTTGACGAGTCGCGGAAGTCACTTCTCGTCCCATCATATCCCACACACGCTCGACTGGAGACAAGTCTAGAGATCTCTCTGGCCAGGGAGGTTCCGTACGTGTTGCAGAGCACGTTGAGGTTGACAGGTAGTGTGCGGGCGAGCATTATCCTGTTGGAACACCACATCACCTTTCTGTTTCAAGGACAACGCAAGAACGACTCTGACAACAATCTGCATGTACTGAGCGCTGGTTAGCATCCCCTCCAGAAATACCAAAGGTGAACGAGAGTTGTAGCTTTTCGTGCCCCAGACCGTAAAGCCTGTGGCGGGGGTAGTTTGTCTTGAACGAATGCACTCTACGAGGTATCGCTCACTAGGTCTACGTCGACCGTTCAAACGACGTGTAGGCAGGATCTGCTGTCATCGCTAAAGACCACGGCACACTATCCCATCTTCCAAGTGATCCTCTGACGTCACCAGTCGAGCTGTGCTCGTCAGTGCTGTGGCGTGAGTGGAAGACGGGCTGGAGGCGTGCGTGCCCGTAGTCCCACTGCTAACAACCGGTTCCCAACAGTTCATGTTGACACATCTGGGCTCACAAGCCCCCTAATCTGTGCTGTGGTAGCTGTACGATCTGCCACTGCTGCCCTTACAATACGACGATCCTGGCGGGCGTCTGCGCTGCGTGGACGTCCAGAACCTCGTCTGCGGGTGTGAGAACGTTCATGACCACTGATACTAGCATAGTTGGTCAACTGACGCAACACGTCCAACCTGTGTGGCAATTCTCTGCCACTCGGAAGACTACAATTTGACCCCATTCAAACTCGCTCAATCGACTTAGGAAGTACAACTGCGTCTCTGAAGCATGGTTGAATGCTTACTTCATACTTTTGCACCACACTCAGCCTTATAGCTGTGAGCATTCCCTATTAAAGGGTAGACACAAATGGCAGTATGGTAGCTGTCTACTACACTATCTGTTTGTGGACAACATTGGAACCTTTATCTGTACATCTACTATCCACCAGGTGGCATGTGCCGCCATCAGATCAAAATCGAAGTCATCTTTCCAGGTGTATTAATTTTTTTTTTTTCGGCAGTGTACAAGCTCAGCACTGAGAAGGTTACAATATTCGTCGAGCAAACAATTGTCTTTCTTCATGTTATGCACGTTATCTCGAAAAAAATATTAAAAAGTGTCTGTGTGCGCAATTTGGGTCGGCATCGTACATTTTTTCATAGAAAACCTCGGGTAAAATAGTACAAGTGTTTCGTATTGGTTCAAATGGTTCAAATGGCTCTGAGCACTATGGGACTTAACATCTGTGGTCATCAGTCTTAACCTAACTAACCTAAGGACATCACACACATCCATGCCCGAGGCAGGATTCGAACCTGCGACCGTAGCAGCCGCGCGGTTCCGGACTGCACGCCTAGAACCGCTAGACCACCGCGGCCGGCTGTTTCGTATTAATATGCAATTCAGTTATCAATCTCTTTAATAAAATGGTTAAACAGGGTAGTATAACCATTGCAGAATAGATACATGACTACTTTGTACAGTAGCTCGTCGTTGTTTGCCCGATGGCCCATCTACGTAATCGATTTGCGCCGTTTTTTCATTTCCTTTTCGACGCTGCCGTTGCTCTGGCGTTTTCTGGGCACTGTACTAATTAATCTTTTTGGGTTTCTTTTCGGCGCGACCTTTCATCTGGCTTGCATTCTCTACTGTTCCCAGCATATTTACGACGTCTTTCATCATTTCGTGATTTTCAGTTCAATCCCGATTTGCACTTATATTCTGAAGAATGTTTGTATTTTCTTCCTTTGAAATCTAGTAGTCCTCCGCAATCTCTACACAGTGATATCCGAGTCAATGTCCCAGCTAGCCGCGTTTCCGCATTTTCCAGTTTGTAACTTTACACGGAGATAATCAACAAGCCCATGCGCGTAAACTGGTACCATGACGTCACAGACCAAACAAATACTGCGCGAAGAAACACGTACAGACACCCATTTTGCTTCAAATGGCTCTGAGCACTATGGGACTTAACATCTGAGGTCATCAGTTCCCTTAGAACTTAGAACTACTTAAACCTAACTAACCGTAGCGGCCGCGCGGTTCCAGACTGAAGCGCCTAGAACCGCTCGGCTACATCCCTATTTTGGGTTCGACCATTGTTTACGCATCATTAGTCTCCTAGCTATTAGCGATTCAGATCTGTCGGTCTTTTGTCATGCAAGGAAGTTCGACCGACGGTCGGGTAGAAGTTTTCACTCTAAAAATATCTAAATTGCTAAACTTCTTCAATGGTTGCAGTTTGTCTATCTGATAGCAGCCAGGAGCAACAAAATTTGGTTTTCAGGATCCATGTCTATAAAGAAGACTGCAATAAACAAGCACCAAAGTTTTTGAACATGAAATATGGAAAAATAAAAAGGGTTTCTCAGTTTAAATACTTGGAGGAAATCAGAGAAGCAAACGGTCTAAAAAAACTGCAAACGAAGATCGCTCTCAAAAAATGGCACCTGCATTAAGGTTAACATAAAATATTTGTCATAAAAATCACTTTCTAAATTCAGTAAACTTAGGCATTACAGCTCTGTAATCAAACCTGAATGTCTTTATGGAGCAGAAACTTTAATTTTAAATAGATAGAAGGATACTGAAGAAATTCAAAAGGAGGAAAGAGTATTGGGGAAACATTAAGCCCCAAAATTACTGATAGAGAAACTTGCGGGCTGGGAAGTACTGAGGAAATAGAAGGAACACAGACATACATGGTGACATGAGAAAACGAGGACTGAAATTTTATGGGTACCTAAAAAGAATGGCACCCATTACACAGACAAAAAAAATAGTAGAATTCTACCAAAACAGAAGTAACGCCAAAACTGAGCCAATCAAATGGATCGCTGCGATTAACGAGCATCTTAAAGTAGCCGGTATAACTCAGGCAGACGTTACAAATAGAACAACATTCAGGCGAAAGATATTTGCTTCGAAAGTTGGTCAAAGGGAAATTAGAAAACAGACTGGAACACCGTAGTCTGATGAAAGAAAGAGTCTTCATTCTGAAAGGATGAAACAAATTTGGACAAAAAGAAAGGCCAACTATCAAAAGGGTCATTGATGGATTGTACCTCGCGTGGTCCTATTGGGCCCATACGTGAATAATAACAATAAAGAAGAGTGTCAGTTTGTTTGTAATTCATACAAAACTACAGCTTCATTCCGATCTTTATGAAATTTTGAACACATTACCTTCAATAGAAGAGGAATATCACTGTCTACATAAGATCTTGTAATCTAACTTGAAACAAATGTGTATTTGCAGACCTTTTAAGTAGGGCAACCACAGCTACGATAAGTTCTCTGGGGTATTAATTAACCGCTGTATTTACAGCTGAACTTAGTTCTTTATTATAAGATCTCTACCAGGTTCCGTAACACTAAATGCCTCATCTTCATATAATTAAAACATTAGAGCTGAAAAGCTCGGAACTTTGTACCTAGCATTCGTTTCCCGTCATAATAAAATGCCACTAAAAGGCGGTGTGTCATAGAATAAAACATCAGGATTCCAATATAGTCACTTTCCTGCCGTCATTATGTCACAGCAAGCGGTCGCTTCTCCTTCGAATTGAAGCGACTGCAGTTTCCCATCCGACTTGTTTTTGTTGTGTCTATGAGCAAGGCACAAGGTCAATCACTATGTGTGGCAGATATTCAACATTTGTAAATAATAGATTTCAGCTATCAGTTGCCCTTTGGAATTTTTATTGGCAGTTCTAGATTTCAGCTAGAAACTAGCCATTCTCAATGCACTATTATTTTTGCTGATCAAAAATAATAGTGCGTTGAGAATGGCTAGTTTCTAGCCGAAATCTAGATCTGACAATAAAAATTCGAAAGGATGACTGATAGCTGAAATCTATTATTTACAAACCAAAAATAACGGTCGCTGCGTGCAACAGGCTCTGAATGGAGCGTAACCTGATGAAGATATTCAACATCCCGGGCAGCATTGGGCACCGGAGCTAGTTTAATGTAAATAATGACTGAATTAAAAAAATTAAAATGCTGTCGCATCCTACTCATTAAGAGCTACACTGAAGTGCCAAAGAATCTGGTACACCTACCGAATATCGTACAGAGCCCCCGCGCGCACGCAGTAGTGTCGCAACGCGGCGAGGCATGGACTCAACCAATGTCTGAAGTAGTGCTGGGGTGAATTGACTCCATGAATCCTGCATGGCTCCCCATAATTCCCAGATATGCTCAATAATGTCCATGTCTGGGGAGTTTGGTGGCCAGCGGAAGTGTTTAAATTCAAAAGAGTGTTCCTGGAGCCACTCTGTAGCAATTCAGGACGTGTGGGATATTGTCCTGCTGGAATTGCCGAAGTCCTTCGGCTTGCGCAATGGACATGAATGGATAGAGGTGATCAGACAGGATGCTTACGTATGTGTCACCTGTCAGAATCGTATCTAGTCGTATCAGGAGCCCCATATCACTCCAACTGCAGACGCCCCACACCATTACAGAGCCTCCTTCAGGTTGAACAGTCCCCTGCTGACATGCAAGGTCCATGGATTCATGAGTTGGCCTCCATACCCGTACAGGACCGTCCGCTCTATACAATTTTAAACGACACTCGTCCGACCAGGCAACATGTATCCAGTCACCATCAGTCCAATGTCGATGATGACGGGACCCGGCGAGACGTAAGACTTTGTGTCGTGCAGTCATCAAGGGTAAACGAGTGAGTCTTTGGCTCCGAAAGCCCATATCGATAATGTTTCGTCGAATGGTTCACACACTGACATTCGCTGATGTGCCGGCATTGAGATCTGCAGCGATTTCAAGGGTTGCACTTCCATCACGTTGAGCAATTCTCTTCAGTCGTCGTTGGTCTCGTTCTTGAAGGATCTTTTTCGGACCGCAGCGATGTCGGAGATTTGACGTTTTACCGGATTCCTGATACTCACGGTACCGTCGGGAAAGGGTCGTACAAGAAAATCCCCACTTCATCGCTACCTTGGAGATTCTGTGTGCCATTGCTCGTGCATCGACTATAACACCATATTCAAACCCACTTAAATCTTGATAACTTGTCATTGTAGCAGCAGTAAGGGATCTGACAATTGCGCCAAACAGTTGTTTTACGCAGGCGTTGCCGACCGCAGCGCCGAATTCGACCTCTTTACGTATCTCTGTGTTTGAATACGTATGCTTATACCAGGTTGCTTTGTCGCTTCACTGCATAAACATATTTCACAGGCTTACCACAATAAATCAAGTGTTGCTCTTAGAAAGTTACAGCCAATAAATTAGACAGATTATGTTTTCCAATATTTGAGATTGAGAGCACTCGGCGACTTCCAACTAACTTTAAACAAAATTTGAAATCTTTATAAAAGATTTTCTCGCTGAAACTCCCCAGAAAATGATGAAAGTAAGAAAGTTTATCGCTTACTGCATTTTTTCTGGTTCCGCAGCTCGTGGTCGTGCGGTAGCGTTCTAGCTTCCCGCGCCCGGGTTCCCGGGTTCGATTCCCGGCGGGGTCAGGGATTTTATCTGCCTCGTGATGACTGGGTGTTGTGTGATGTCCTTAGGTTAGTTAGGTTTAAGTAGTTCTAAGTTCTAGGGGACTGATGACCATGGATGTTAAGTCCCATAGTGCTCAGAGCCATTTGAACCATTTTTTCTGGTCATACATTAAAACTTCGGCATCAGGCCTTCTGCGTAGATTATTATTACAGACTCTATTCGGGATACAGTTTGCAGACAGCATCCACATATACCACTCAATAGACCTGCAAAATTATGTCGCTTACCGTACATAGTTCAGAAGATATGACGTCATAAACATTGTTATGCGTGAAAAACTACCTTTTTTGGAACGGAGCACAAATTACACAAGCTATTCTCACCCGGTGTTTGGTATTGAGAGCGTTCAGCAACTTCCAACAGACTTCAAACATTGTTTCAAACCTTCTCTAAGCTTTTTGTCGTCTACATGGTTATTGGCAAATATTTAACACAGTAAGTCATTTTCAAAGTAGTCAGACGTTAAAAGCTGTTTTATGCACATTATATCGATTCTCTAAAGAATCCGGGGTTTACTTGGTAAAATATTCAGGGTTACTGTAAACGATTCATTCGTTTTCAGAGTTCTATATTTTTCAAAGTATTACACTAACAAATATAACTGGTGCATGAATAGAACCACAAACTCACCGATTTTCCATTTACCCATCAGCAGGAGTTGCGAGTGCAGCATCTTGACTAAACAGCGACAAAGCAAAGACAGAGTTCTTGTATGTTGGAAGATGTGAGATATTTGTCTGTTACAACAGTGCACAGCGTATTCAGAAAGAATTATGAAAAAGTATCGCCACTTAAACAGACCACTGTGCCTTGGTATCGACAGCTTAGGGACGCTGGTTGTCTCTGTTAACAGACAACCACCGGTCGACCAAGTGCGTCAGACACAATCGTAGAGATGGTTAGGGAAAGTTCCATATGCAGTCAAAAAAAGAAAAGTCAACGGTGAGCGAAATCAATTACTTGGAATACTGCGGTAACTGTTTAGAGCATTTCGTGACATAGAGTACGTTTCAAACCGTACCGTCTGCAACTCTTGTAACAATTGAAAAAGAAGATTATGGCCATTGCCTTCAATTTTGCATCGCAATGCAGGAAGCACTTGAGGACGAAGATTTCGCCTCCAAGCTGACGTTCAGCCACGAAGCAACCTTCCATTTATGTGGAAACGTTAATCGCTACAATTCGATAGTATGTGATACTCAATACCTTCGTGACATTGTGGCACTTGAACGAGATTCGCGGTGTAGAATAAGACTCATGTGGTAAGAATACAGTACCATCGCCAGTAAATGTGATGGATAGTGAGAGCAGGCGAGTTAGCGAATAGACCTCTCACAGAAATGAAAAAAAAAAGTAAACGGGTGTGACTGTGTTACGACAAAGGAAATCAAAAGCAAAAACTTTCAAAACGGAATGTAGGAGGCATAACACGTGGTAATTGTGTATAACAAATAGGATATATGTATGTCTGGAAGCCACTTCTTTACGCCTCGCTGTTGCAAACCTCACGATAGAGACACAGATTTGGGTATGGGGAACAGACACGTCAATAACCGGATGGAGAGTTCACAATTTTGTGAAAAATAAAAGGAGGGGCACGAGGCAGGACCAAACACGGATCTTCCCCTCCGTATTCAAACACTACGACCACAGAAGCACGACGCCATTCCTGCGAACATTCATTCGATGTTGCAGATCTTGAGCTTGGACCCTTCAGTGTTTCTATTTTGCTTCTTTATACGTAGATCTGCACACCTTCTTCTTGTTTTTGTGCTCGTTTTTGGCGGACTATTCGCTGGGCCGTATCACCACTACATCTGAGGTGGGTGGGGAGTTCCCCTTGTGAGAACTTCCGGCGGCCTTGCCATCTCCCTTCCTCCCGCGGCGCCAGCGTAGGCGGAATGCCTCGAGGCCGCTCCGCCCATTAAGCTTGCGGCCGCCTCCCGCGGCAGTGTTGTGTCGCCAGAAAGCCGCAGGGGCGAAGCTGGGGGCGGCGTCGGCGGCCCGGGCGGCGCTGCAGCCCGCCTAGGCGCGCCGCGCCTAGCCTTGCCTAGGCTAGGCCAGAGCCAGCCTGCGCTAGGCGGGACTAGGCCGGCCAGGGCGAGGCCACGCCGGGTGACCCAGTTCGCAGCCGGCGCCGTTCGATACCTGCCCCAGACGGCCGCCGCTCCAGACCAGCGCACCATCACCACCACCACCACCACCACCACAAACATGGCCACCAACACCAGCACCAGAGGCGCACACGGACGCCGCGACGGCCGCCCGCCGGCCCAGAGCAATTAGCGTCCAATCCCCTACAGGAGCCACAATTTCCCGGCCTCGCTACGCGCGTGTATCCACGTACGTGCGCGTCAGCAAGAGCCGACAAGTACGAGAACTACCGCACAGTCAGCTTAACGGCTCATGCATCCACGTTGCTGACAAGGATAATGTACAATTGAACGGTAAAGAGAATTCAGTATCTCTTAGATGGTGATCTGTTTGGCCTTAGGAAACGTAAAGGCTCCAGAGAGGCAGTTCTCACGTTGCAGTTGATAACGCAAGAAAAGTTTAACAAAAATCAAGATACTTTCATGGGATTTGTCGACCTAAGAAAAGTAGGGGTAAGCTCTACGGAAATACGCGTAATATACAGTACGTCTTTTTTTTATTCTCTTCTGTTCTGGTTTTCCCATAGTCCATGTTTCACCACCATACAATGCTGTTCTCCAAACGTACAATCTCAGAAATTGCTCCCTCAAATTAAGGCAAACGTTTGATACTAGCAGACTTCTCTTCGTCAGGAATGCTCCTACCCCCAGTGCCAGCCCGATTTGCATGTTCTCCTTACTCTGTCCGTCATTGGTTATTTTGCTGCTTAGCTATCAGAATTCCGTAACTTCATCTACTTCGTGACCATCAATCCTGATGTTAAGTTTCTCGCTATTCTCATTTCTGAAACTTCTCATTACTTTTGTTTTTGTTCGATATACTCTCAATCCGTATTCTGTACTCATTAGATCGTTCATTCCATTCAGTAGATCATGTAATTCTTTTTCACTTTCACTCAGGATAGCAATGTCATCAGCGAATCGTATCATTGATATCCTTTCACCTTGAATTTTAATTCCACTCCTGAACCTTTCCTTTATTTCCATCACTGTTTCCTCGATGTACGGATCGAGTAGTAAGGGCGGATGGCTACATCCGTGTCTTGCACCCTTTTTAATCCGAGTACTTCGTCCTTGGTCGTCCACTCTTATTATTCCTCCACGGCTCTTGCACATACTGTGAATTGCCTATCCCTCCCTATAACGTAGCCATATTTTTCTCAGGATTTCGAACATCTTGCACCATTTTACATTGTTTTTTTTCTTCAGGACGATAAATCCTATGAACGTCTCTTCATTTTCCTTTAGTCTTGTTTCCATTGTCAACCTCAACGTCAGAATTGCTCTCTGGAGCCCTTGCCTTTCCTATAGCCAAACTGATCGTCGTCTAACACATCTTCAATTTTCTTTTCCATTCTTCTGTATATTATTCTTGTCGGCATCTTGGATACGTGAGGTGTTAAGGGGACCACACCCTGCCTATCTAATCCATGTTAATTTACGCAAGTATTTGACCGATTTCTGAAAAAAATTATTTGACGCAGGGCCTTAATATTTTACTGTATGTTGCATGATGCTAATAGAGTCAACTGTACTAAAATCTACTTTATCCATTTTATAGTTTTTAAGAAATACTTTTTAAACTTATTAACAAAAAATATTAAGTTTTTCTGCAGAAAATATTTTTTGTGAACTTCCTAATGGGGGAATATTAATGAATGTAGTACCAGAGGTGGTTTTTATATTATGCAGAGTCTCTGAAAATTTCATTCATTTATCTATGATCATTTCTGATATAATGGGGCATATGTACTGTAAATTTTAGTTTGCGGGAAATTGACTTTAAAGAAAAAACTTTTGAAATTTGTTACTTACCGTTAATTAAAACTGTCCTGCTGCATATGATGGCCCTTCTTTGGCCTCTACCAGGTCTTCCAGATTCTTTTTCACCTTCCTGGATGTTTGTCTTGCTTTCTTGGCCATATTAGATGCAGACCTGTCCGCATCGGCTATCCTCATTTTATCGCAATGTTGCAGCCCGGTGATCATATTTTCACCAGGAGTGATTCCCAGCTTTTTCAGTACCCAACACTTTCCAGAATTACCACAATTGAATGTAATAACAGCATCATGAACTCCTAGTTTAATTGTATGCATGCCTACAAATACAGTTTTAGAAAGTCAGTTCCAAGTTATGCTGTCGAAACATTCATTTGGGTTCTGTGTCTGCCCATGCAGACATTTCCTTAGAAGTTCAGGATGAGCCAAGTCTCTGAAAATACGTTTAATTGCTGTAATAACAGCAGCAGGAAGAGAATGCTGGTGAGAATAAGATTCTCCAGTTGCCTGAGCCCTATTGTAATTGCACCACGACTTTTCTCCTGATGGACACAATCCACGACATGGCTTAACATCAGTACAGGACTTACGGAAGAATATGGCCCAAACATCTCTCTTCATTGCCTCCAAATTTTCTTTATTTCTCCTAATTGCCTGCCCATATTAGACCTGCAAGTTTTCTATTTCAATTTTAGTTAACCGACCCTGTCTGGTCAACAATTTTCCATCTTTTAATTTCTTTCCTCTCATATCAACAGTTAGTTTCCTCAGCCTTGTTCCCAAACGTTTTTGAATATGGCCTACACATTCTATTTTGATAATAATGGCATCTCCATATGGCTTAGAGTTCACTGTTGTATGCCTTACTGTCACCATCACCCAAATATTTGGTGTACCGTACGCCTGTTGTTTCTATGGAGCAATGAAATATTTGTTGTACTCCATGAACTTCCATACCACCACTTGTTCCTCTAAAATTTGTCACACAGTTGTGTTCTTTATGTTCATTGACTTTACAACATTTGCAATACTTAGACATTATCTACACATCTAACACATTACCATTGTCTACACACGTGGCAGTCACTACTCCATTCAGAGAAGTATGTCCTCTTTTCTGCCAACTTCCATCAAGTGCAACTGCAATATCCGAACATCCATCATTTTCTTCCACTGCTTTCCTAGCAGCCAGTAGCATGCTTTCTTCACTGACCTCACATACATCTTTCTCTAATATTGCATTCAGTTTTTCAAATTTATTTCGTGGTTGATGTAAGTTCATCACTGAACTGAATGTTCTCCCTACAGCCATGCCCTTGCCAATGGATCGTAAGGCATAAACTAATCTAGTACTCATTTCATAACGGCCACTTGCATCTGGTTTTGAAGAACTCATAAATGAAATCACAGCTGAGCATTTAGTGCAAATTTAATCCAAAGGAATTGCTAGGCCTTTTCTCCCACTGGCACTCTCACAAATTTTCACACTCTGTGACTTACCACACTGTCAACATTGTACAAATTTAGAAATTACATCTGATAATATTCTCAAATTTTTAATAATGTTACTGCACCCCTTGTCACTTACAGTGAATTCGTAGTAACTCTCTTGAAATGGTGAGACCTTCTTTGATGATGCACTTGTTGAAGAATTACAATTAGAAACATCGTTGCCAGGTGACATAACCTCTCGTACAGAAAGCTTTCTAAACTTGTTTCCTCTAAATTGTCGTTTCTTGAAAATGCCTTTAAGTTTCCTCATCGTCAATAAACATAACAAAGCACACGTAAACAAGCACTGGAAACATAACAACTACTCGCAATCACACTTGAACAAAATTAACCACGTGTTTGAAAGCGTTTTGTTTACAAACAGCAGAAACAAAAGAATACCGACCGTTGCATTCCAAGGATAGCCAACACACTCGGGAGTAAAAAAAAATCCCTAACGTGCAATGTATGGGATATAAAGATCTAAAATATATGCAGAAAAGTGGGTGACAGAAAAGTGGGCTTGGCACATAAACAGTCCGCAGCTCGTGGTCGTACGGTAGCGTTCTCGCTTCACACGCCCGGGTTCCCGGGTTCGATTCCCGGCGGGGTCAGGGATTTTCTCTGCCTCGTGATGACTGGGTGTTGTGTGATGTCCTTAGGTTAGTTAGGTTTAAGTAGTTCTAAGTTCTAGGGGACTGATGACCATAGATGTTAAGTCCCGTAGTGCTCAGAGCGATTTTTGGCACATAAACACACGTGGTAGGAAAATGCTCTTTAAATGCTCGAAAAAAAAAATTCAGCAAAATCCTGTTCAGAGTACTTAAATAAAACCTTCATCTATCGAAATATGACGAAAACCGAAAATCTATTTTTTTTTACCTGAACCACAGTGTGGTCCCCTTAAGCTGATTGTGCGATAATTCTCGCACTTGTCAGCTCTTGCAGTCTTCGGAGTTGTGGGGATGATGTTTTCCGAAAGTCAGATGGTTTTTCACCAGACTCATACGTTCTACACACCGACGTTAATAGTCATTTTGTTGCCACTTCCCCAATGACTTTAGAAATTCTGATGGAAGGTTATCGATCGGTTCTGCCTTATTTGCTCATGAGTCCTCCAACGCTCTTTTAAATTCTGATTCTAATACTGGATTCCCTATCTCTTCTAAATCGACTCCTGTTTCTTCTTCTATCACATAAGACACATCTTCCACCACATAGACGCCTTTAAGGTACTCTTCCCTACTATCCAGTCTCTCCTCCATATTTAACAGTGGAATTCCTGTTGCACTCTTAATGTTACCACTCTTGCTCTCTATTTCACCGATAGTTGTTTTGACTTTCCTAAATCCTGAGTCTGTCCTTGCGACAATCATTTCTTTTTCGAATTCTTCACATTTTTCATGTGGCCATTTCGCCTTAGCTTCCCTGCGCTTCCTATTTATTGCATTCCTCAGCGACTTGTGTTTCTGTATTCCTGAATTTCCCTGAATGTTTTTGTACTTCGTCTCTTCATCGATCGACTTAAGTATTTCTTCTGTTACCCATGGTTTCTTCACGATTACCTTATTTGTACCTATGTTTTTCTTTCCAGCTTCTGTGACTGTCCTTTTTAGAGATGTTCATTCCTCTTCAACTGCACTGCCTACTGAGCTATTCCTTACTGTTGTGTCTGTAGCCTTAGAGAACTTCAAGCGTATCTCGTCATTTCTTAATAAAGTACGTTCAGTATGTTAAATGCAGATGAGAGAGCGGATAGATGGAAACAGTACATTGAAGGCCTCTATGAAGGGAAAGACTTATCCGATGACCTGACAGAAGAATAACAAGTTCTCGATATAGAAGAGATAAGGTATCCGGTATTATAATCAGAATTTAAAAGACCTTTGGAAGACTTAAAATCAAATAAGGCAGCAGAGATAGATATCACTCCACCGAAATTTCTAAAATCGTTTGGGGTAGTGGCAATAAAACGATTATTCGCGTTTGTGTGTAGAACGTAAGAGTCTAGCGACGTACTATTTTACTTTCGGTGAAACATCACCCACAAAATTCGGAAGATTGCAAGGGCTGACAAGTGAGAGATTTATCGCATAATCAGCTTAAACAGCTCAATCATCCAAGTTACTGACAATAATAATATACAGAAGAATGAAAAGGAAAACTGAGCTCGTGTTAGGTGACTATCAATTTGGCTTCAGGAAACGCAAAGGCACTAGAGAGGCAGTTCTGATGTTGCGGTTGATAATGGAAGCGAAATTGAAGAAAAATGAAGACACGTTCGTAAGATCTGTCGACTGGAAAAAGCGCTCCACAATGTACAATGGTGAGTATGTCATAAATTCTGAAAAAAGTAGGTATAAGCTATACGGAAGGACGTGTAAATAGAGAGCGATCCATATAAACCTGAACTACTGTAATGACTCATAACATTTGAACCAACAATGGGACACATATGCAATTTTGGGAGATGATAATACACATTGGGAGATAACATACATACCTACGAACTCCTCATAGCAAATGTTGGAAGTGTCCTACACCAGCACAGATGCAGAACTGTATTCATATCACGATATTCCGTGACATCCTGTGTATCCTCCCCAGTATTGCTTATTTCGTGTTTAATGGCCTGATGGAGTCCTGCAGTTGTCCGTGGTATATTCTAGTACACTCGACTTTTATAAGGTACGCACAAGAAAAACTCCAGAGGGGTTACGTCAGGTGACAATACAAATTGTATGGAAGCTTTAGCCGTGTGACACGTTGGTCCATCTTGTTCGAAATAACTTTGTGCAAGTTCGACATCACCCAGCAACTCCACAAATGTATTGAAGATATTTATATAAACTGTAGTGTCTACAATCGTATGAAATAAAATGGTGCTAATAATCCTGCAAGCTGACACCGCACACCACACTCCAAACTTTTCGTTATGCAGTGGGGTTTCGTGGATGATATGGGTGCTTACACCAGCCCACTATCTGCTGTTTTATATGTTGATGTAACCTGGCAGATGTAACCATGCCTTCCTCATCTGTGAACCAAGATACGGAGAGAATGTCTGGACGTTTAATGAGAAACCACTGAAACCACCGACAGTAACGTATTCTTTTCTCATGCACCTGTTTCTTGCAATGCTTGCATCTTATGCTCTCTACACAATCGCAATGCCGATTTCTTCGCGGCTCTCTCGCATGTGCCATGTGAAATGCCAGTGTCCTGGCTGAATCGACGCAACTATTTCCTTAGAGTGTTCTCCAGGCGCCTTCGAACATAATGAATAACCTCTGCTCTCTGCCCTCAGTCCCCAGCTTCCCGTGCCCGTTGTGTTGTAACCAATGAGTCAGCCTTCCAGTATATTCTCTCACTAAAGACCCGCTCTTGAATTGTGTACTGCACGTTTCTGCCGGCTAAAGACAGCGAACGTATCACTAATTTGCTCGTTATTGTCACGTGGCCCGTCCTACATGCTCAGCAGACTTAACAACCGACGAGGCTGCGAGCGAAGTAACACGAGTCGAGCAAGCGCCACATTACGAGGTGGAATCAAAAATTTTCGGGACTGGTGCTGCCATCTGGAAAGCAGGATCAGTAGATCTTTGCACCGCTAGGTGGCGGAAGCTGCATATCTGATAAGTCCGTGTGAGGAGTGTCATTCAGCTGGGAGGACGTGTTGTGTGTCCACAGTGATTTCTGTAATACTCTGTGTTTGGTGTGTGACGATTTTACGATGGATCCGCGAACAGAAGAGTGCGTGTGTATCAAATTCTGTGCAAATCTCCGGAAAAAAGTGCAACGGAGACCCTTGCAATGATTCAACAAGTATTTGGGGGAGAGAGCATAAGCCGTAAGCGTGTGTTTGAGTGGCATGCTCGGTTCATGGCCGGTCGTACAGACATCGATGATGATGCTCACACTGGAAGACCTTTTAGCCGCACAACGCCAGACATTGTTGCCAAACTTCTACAACTGGTTCGTGCAGATCGACGTCGAACCATTCAAGACTTTGCGGATGAAGTGGATATTGGTTATGGGACATGTCAACGAATGTTGACTGATGAATTGGGCATGCATCGTGTAGCCGCAAAATTTGTGCCAAGGCTCTTGACTGCCGATCAGAAGGCACAGCATGTTGTAGTGTGCACAAACTTTCGTCAGACCGCATCTGATGATCCAACCTTCTTGTCACAGGTTATCACCAGTTGCGAGAGCTGGATTTACAGTTATGACCCAGGGACAAAGCAACAATCGTCCCAGGGAAAGAGCCAGGGCTGTCAAAGACCCAAAAAAGCGAGACAGGTGAAGAGCAAAGTGAAGAGCATGATCATCATTTTCTTTGATACCAAGGCAATTGTGCACAAAGAATTCGTCCCACCCAACCAAACAGTGAATTCTATGCACTACTGTGACGTTTTGCGATTGCTCCGTGAAAACGTGCGGCGATGACGGCCCGAACCTTGGCGTCAAGGGATGTGGTTGCTGCATCACAACAATGCGTCACACGTCCTTGCTCACCAAGACCGTTTTGTCAAAAAACAACATGGCAGTTGTACTCCACCCACCGTAATCGCCAGATTTGGCACCTTGAGACTTCGCGCTATTCCCAAAACTGAAACTCAAGTTGAAAGGCCGGCGGTTCGACACTCTAGAGAGGATTCAAGAAGCATCGCTGGTGGTGATAAACAGCCTCAAAGAACAGGACTTCCAGAAAACGTTTGACCAGTGGCAGAAGCGCTGGGACCGGTGTGTACGTGCGGATGGGAACTACTTCAAGGGTGATGGTGACCATTGGTCCAAAGATAAGGTTTTCAACAGATGGCAGCATGAGTCCCGGGAATTTTGGGTAGCATCTCGTATACCAGACAGAGGACCTCATACGCTGAAACAACGATCAACTTCCGAACAGGTGGTAAGTCTGATTCTTCCAGAGCTACTGACTTCAGTAAAAGAATTTTCCCATTTCTACTAGCTTTCAGATGGGAATTACGACCCACTGAATTAGTTCAGGTTTATATGGAGCGTCCTATGTACAAGAACCAAGAGGGAACACTAAGACTGGAAGACTGAGAATGAAGAGCTCGAATTAAAAAGGGTGTAAGACAGGGACATAGTCTTCCGCCCCTACTGTTCGATACATACGTCGAAGGAGCAATGAAGGAAATAAAAGAAAGATTCGAAGTGGGATTAAAATTCGAGTTATATTAATGATAAGTTTCGCTGATGATGTCGCTATCCTACAGACGTCTGCAGACATTAAAGTAACCTCTGGCGTGCCACAGGGGAGTGTTATGGGAACATTGCTTTTCACAGTATACACTCCTGGAAATTGAAATAAGAACACCGTGAATTCATTGTCCCAGGAAGGGGAAACTTTATTGACACATTCCTGGGGTCAGATACATCACATGATCACACTGACAGAACCACAGGCACATAGACACAGGCAACAGAGCATGCACAATGTCGGCACTAGTACAGTGTATATCCACCTTTCGCAGCAATGCAGGCTGATATTCTCCCATGGAGACGATCGTAGAGATGCTGGATGTAGTCCTGTGGAACGGCTTGCCATGCCATTTCCACCTGCCGCCTCAGTTGGACCAGCGTTCGTGCTGGACGTGCAGACCGCGTGAGACGACGCTTCATCCAGTCCCAAACATGCTCAATGGGGGACAGATCCGGAGATCTTGCTGGCCAGGGTAGTTGACTTACACCTTCTAGAGCACGTTGGGTGGCACGGGATACATGCGGACGTGCATTGTCCTGTTGGAACAGCAAGTTCCCTTGCCGGTCTAGGAATGGTAGAACGATGGGTTCGATGACGGTTTGGATGTACCGTGCACTATTCAGTGTCCCCTCGACGATCACCAGTGGTGTACGGCCAGTGTAGGAGATCGCTCCCCACACCATGATGCCGGGTGTTGGCCCTGTGTGCCTTGGTCGTATGCAGTCCTGATTGTGGCGCTCACCTGCACGGCGCCAAACACGCATACGACCATCATTGGCACCAAGCCAGAAGCGACTCTCATCGCTGAAGACGACACGTCTCCATTCGTCCCTCCATTCACGCCTGTCGCGACACCACTGGAGGCGGGCTGCACGATGTTGGGGCGTGAGCGGAAGACGGCCTAACGGTGTGCGGGACCGTAGCCCAGCTTCATGGAGACGGTTGCGAATGGTCCTCGCCGATACCCCAGGAGCAACAGTGTCCCTAATTTGCTGGGAAGTGGCGGTGCGGTCCCCTACGGCACTGCGTAGGATCCTACGGTCTTGGCGTGCATCCGTGCGTCGCTGCGGTCCGGTCCCAGGTCGACGGGCACGTGCACCTTCCGCCGACCACTGGCGACAACATCGATGTACTGTGGAGACCTCACGCCCCACGTGTTGAGCAATTCGGCGGTACGTCCACCCGGCCTCCCGCATGCCCACTATACGCCCTCGCTCAAAGTCCGTCAACTGCACATACGGTTCACGTCCACGCTGTCGCGGCATGCTACCAGTGTTAAAGACTGCGATGGAGCTCCGTATGCCACGGCAAACTGGCTGACACTGACGGCGGCGGTGCACAAATGCTGCGCAGCTAGCGCCATTCGACGGCCAACACCGCGGTTCCTGTTGTGTCCGCTGTGCCGTGCGTGTGATCATTGCTTGTACAGCCCTCTCGCAGTGTCTGGAGCAAGTATGGTGGGGCTGACACACCGGTGTCAATGTGTTCTTTTTTCCATTTCCAGGAGTGTATATAAATGACCTAGTAGATAGTGTCGGAA